>NW_020442435.1:545467-554000 GCF_000699045.2 Agrilus planipennis
AGTAATCGAAGCTGTAAATGGTTATTTTGAGGAGCTTGACGAATCAGTCTATAGAGATGGCATTAATAGACTGGAACACCGCTATGAGAAATGTATCAGCCTTGGAGGAGATTATGTTGAGAAATAAAAAAAAAAAATTTTTAAAAACCTTGTTTTTCTTGGTCAGGCCGGAAACTTATCAATCCACCCTCGTATAGGCCCATGGACAACAACGGTTCGCGTCAAATGGGCGGAATTTTTCATGTAGTTTTTTACGTTATATTGAATACAAATTCCAAATAAATGGTTTTGTATTTAGTAAAAACCTTATTATCTTATCGATTTCTACATATTACAATTAAAGAGGAAGAATAATCGGTGATGCCATTGAATTAATATATCAATTATTGTGTACAGTGCTACAATAACAAGATATCTGTAAAAATAAAATGATACAAATACGTAAGTTATCTATTTATTATCGTTCTAACTGTAGTATAGATATAGATGGCCCCATTCCATTTCCAATGACATGTGGAACCAACGCGATTTAACCAATTTGTAAACAAATTTAAGTTAGTTATTAGACATTACGATAGATACGTAATTAACTACGACTTAACGTTACCTGCAATTAACCCGCTTATTTTAATGGTCCGAAATTTCCGATATGTCATCGGATTTTGTCACTATCCACGTGTAAATATTAAGATTTTTTATATCACGTTGCATTCGTTAGTTCTAAAACAAATACAGATGCAGAGTAAGACGAAAAATAAGGATTCCGCTTAAAGTTCAGTCATGGATTTTCTAGAAAAATCTTGGATCTATCAATTTTTAAAATAATTTTTATGTACACATATACTTACAAGACATTTATGGTAGATGAACAAAAAGAATGAAAAACTCTAATTTTTTATTTAATTTCTAAAAAATGGTGGGTTTCTTAATGCCTTAACATTCTTGTAAAGGTGCCATTTTTAGAATATTACGAAATTATGTTTAATTAGATTAATCCGTCCCAATTACGGAAGGGAATGATAACGTTGTCTTTGTATAGAATTTTACAACCGGTAAAAAGAAAATTTTTCCTGTTATAAGCTTGCAACCCTTTGTACTACTTACGAGATCGGTTCAATACGTATCGCGAATTTTGAAATTCCGCGGGTTACGTACATTCGATTTTCGATTTTTTTTTTGGCGTTATGTTGGTACTCATGTCTTTTACTTATACCAAGAAGTTCGGCCATGTTGAATGTTCAGTTAAATTTTGACAGCTGCTTTGCATGTACGTGTTTTGGCTCGTCGCTGATTTTGACTATTCAAGTTACCTTGGACCGAAGCAACGTTTATCGGTGGTGCAAAATGTTTTCAGCCGGGAAGATGTGAACGACGAAGAGTGTGTCGGACGCCCAGGCACGTTAACAACAGACGAAAACACTGATGAAGTGAAGAAAATAGTATCGGCCAATCGTCGAATCACGTTAGAGAAGTTGCTGAGAACCTAGACATATCAACTGGCTTCTGCCATTCGATTTTTACCATGAGTTAGGTATGAGACGGGTCGCTGCGAAATTCATACCAAAATTGCTCAATTTCGACTAAAAGCAGCATCACATTAACATTGCTAAGGAGCTGTCGCGACTGCCCAAATTTGTCCCAGAGGGTCATAACTGGGGACGAATTATAGGTTTATGGTTATGACGTGGAAACCAAAGCTTAATCATTCCAATGGAAGCTGCCGCACGAGCCCAAACCCAAAAGGTCGAAGGTGAAGGTTTTGCTTACATTTTCTTCGTTGCAGAAGCGTGGTGCATCATTAGTTTTTGCCACAGGATACAACGGTCAATAAGGCATATCACCTGCAAGTTATGCGCAATTTGCCGTGAATCAATCCGCCAGAAACGCCCGGATTTGCGAAACAACAAAAATTGGCTTTTGCACCATGATAACACCCCTGCTCACACATCGTTGTTTGTGCGAGAATTTTTGACCAAAAACAACACACTAATAATGCCACAGCTACCGTATTTCCCAGATATTTCCTTTGACTTTTTCTTGTTCCCGAAACTGAAGAGGCCCACGAAAGGACACTACGTTTCGATTGTGGAGATAAAGACGGCATCTAATGAGAAGCTGAACAAGATCGCAAAATATTTAATTTTAAATACCCTGCTTTGAGTAAAAGTTTTATTTTTGCCTTAGCAGTACACGCATTGCTTGGAGATTGGAATTGCCTTTAGATATCCAAATAATAGAAATTGTTTTATTCTACTTATTTCTATTCGAAACCCTAAAACGACAATGGTCAAACGAGACAACAAACTTTCCATTCCTGATGGTTGCTTAACGTCATCCTCGACCGCTCATTTGTTCTACTTATTTTTTCTTTGTTTTTTGTCTGTAACCGATTACGCTGCGTCGTTCGTTCTATGCTTAGGAATACGAAAACCAGTTGCATTTATTTGCTCATGAACTCGTAACTCTAAAAGCGGTCGCAGCGACAAGTATGTGCACATGGTCGCATTACAGGCGTGTACAATGAATGTAATCTTTCACGTATTGTGGACGATATTTCGCTGACTAAAGAAGTGACACGGAACATTAGAAAGAAAGTTCACCTTAATATATCTAAACATACACACATAATACACCCCGGCAGGCAGTAAAGAATAGTTTACTCGCAAACATTTCTTGTAGATTAGTACAATAAAACAAAAATAATTAAAAAAATCGGCGGGTTCAGGTGTTGCCAATACAGAGAAATAAAAAAATGTACGCTTTATATCAGAAGTACGTAATATCCAATAATTATGTGTGTTATAAAAATCATTATTCTATTGAGTCCTTTATAAAAAATTACTAGGGGACTTTTGGTATTGTACGTTATAGCCGTGTGTCCGTAATAAACGTAGACGTTATAAGCGATCTTTAGGTGCCTGTATAAGAACGAAAACGAATTATACTAAAATAGTTTTTTTTTATTAATTAAAGTAATTTTTCTTGCTTTATCAAAAAATAAAATTCACTTATAAACAAAGTTCTTGAAAGTAGCTGAACGAATACCTTTACTTAGTTGCTATCGACAAAAAATAATTAATACTATTCACTAGCACTCGCACGTTTGACCTGAAACGAATTCGATTCAATTAATTCCCGATTATGTTGACTGGCACTTTGAATGGCTACCGTGATTATTGTTGAAGATTAAAAATTGTTTACAGCTAAATCTTCTGATTCTGATCGTCGAGAAATTGATTTTGTTCATTCAGCAACGTTTAGAACATGGCACTTTCATTAACCCATTTAGCACACCGTTGAGGTGCATTTATTCTTTAGAAAAAATTGAAGAACCTTCTGATTAATCGAAAGCGAACATGAAGTAGCTAGTGCGTAGTTGAAAATTTCTCCTATTAAAACTTGAACTCTATAATTTGACTTTTACTGCTCACATAAACAGATAATAATAAACATTTCACGCTTATATGAATAAAAAATTAAAAAACACGTATATTAAGAAGAAAAAAGATGTAGTAACGGCCGCAAAATGATCTCGGGACCACCTGTACAGCAGCCGAGTATTCATACCACTGGACCATTGACGCTAATTGAAAATTGCATGTTTTTTGAGTTTACGGTGGCGTGTGATCGTATTCGTGGTTTGCGCTGATGTTAAGTAATACTGCTTGACGATCGATGCACTATTTTTTTTTACTTTTTCATCTACCTTAACGACAACATATACAAATGATTACCTATGACCCAATGTCTTTAGAATGATATCAATTTTAGTTCCTTCCTTTTTACAATAAACAACGAAAATCGTACCAAAAGTTACGACGATCATTTATTAATGATTCCTGCAACTTCTTCAGAAAGTTATCACGGGGAAGGCATCAGTTTATCATCTACCTAACGTTCATCGTTTGAAAAAACGGTTACAATATAAACCAAACATTGTAGAACTTTTAGTCGTTTTAAAAGTTAATCCGATAGAATATCGTTTTCTTCAATGAAGATAGAAACACGTGGCATTTATTTATTATTGAAACTATGGCAGTAGAGAACGAAGACCATTGAGGAGCCTCGTTCGAGAACATCTCGTTCTCACGGCAGCCGGCTGCGACAAGTTGTCAGTCGTCGGCCGAGCCGGTAAGGAAGTTTTTCTTCTTTCAGTAGTAGTTAATGGCATAGTAACACGGCTGAGCGGTTCTGCGGAAATTACGCTGTCATTAAGGCTTGCAGTCGCTTAGGATAAACAGTATAATGGGAGTAATTTACCTACCGCCAGTCGCTCTAAAATGAAACGGAAACAACGGCCCATTCATTACTACATCGAAATATTTACGGTACGAAACAAAACACACACACATACATGTATTACACACGTGTGTATATTATGTATGTCAGCTAACCAACAAAAGTTTTTTAATGAAAATGCGAAACAACTCAGATTTTGCTGGCATAAAATGTTACATCTACTACCTACGTATCTGTAAAATAAAAAGTTTTCCGACTTGGATACTGTTCCTTAAACAATTTTTATCGAGAATAGAAGAAAAATCATGGTAAAGGTCTAGATGATGGCCTCCACCCCCTTCGGGGGATCGAAAGAGGAGGCCTCCCCACCACTGTACCATAAAATGTTTGTGGTGGTCACCCCCATAAAAAATTATGGGGGTTTAAAGTTAATAAATATGCCAATTTTTATACATTTCTAGNAAAGAAATACATGGAGAGCGACTGTTATATTTACTACTTTAAAGGAGTTATTTAGCTAATTTCAGCACGACAAATGTCATGGAACACAAATTTAGGAATGTGGATTGTCCATGAAAAATATTATACAAATATACCAGGCTGCATTTCGATCTTTGTTTAACATGTATAAATACATGTAAGGTATTTTTAAAAATAGAGGTATTTGAATCGTTCTAAATATGCGAGTTAAGTTCGGGCTTTTAGCGGTGAACTACTTTCTAAACGCCCACTCTACTCTCCTCTGATCGGTTTTACTCTATTTTCGTATAGGTATGCCCATCCTTGATATGTTTACACGTTTAGTATCGTAGCTGTTCGAAGACAGAAGATCAAGGCGATTTATCTGATGAATCATCAATTGTAATAATTATTCCGGAATGTTCCATAATTTAATAAAAGTAAAATGATCTTTGGCTGTTGCTTTTTCCGAGGAAAATTAATAGAAATTCGAATTGCAGAGACAATTTAATATCTGCACTTTTATCTAAAGTTAAAGAAATGAACAAACTAAGTTTCATCATCATCATAAGGTAGTCAGTCCTAATACTGGTTGGACACGCACCTCCACTTCTTCCTATCTTAAGCCAATCTTCGCATTTCCCTAAAACGAGGACAACCTACACCCTTAACTATTTGCGAAACAATCTAGGTCTACCTCTACTCCTCTTAACTCTTGCTTCAGCTTCTAATATGTCTCTGACTAGACCTTAATGCCTGAGAAGGTGTCCTACCAATCTCTCTCGCCTATTTCTTATTGACTTCCATACAGTTCTCTGTTCTCCTCTTCATTTCTAACCTTTTTTATCCACGATATCCTCATCATTCGCCTGTAACACCACATTCCGAACGCTTCTAACCTTTTCTTTTCCGCAGCGCCCACCGTCCATGTTTGGCACCCGTACAGCGCCGTGTTTTTGAATTTTTAAATTAACCGTTCGCGAGCATAGAAGTGATTTTTCTTGTTGATGACGACTTGATCCTGCGTTATCCTTTTTGCATTATATTTCTACTACTTCATCCGTCCTGACTTATCTGACTTCTTAGATACTGCAATCAGCCACTTCTTCTAATTTTTCGTCTCCTATCTTTATATTCGATCTTTCCGTACTTTGTTTTCCCTTCAGTTTGCGAGTTAGAAAATATTTTGAGTTATAAAAATTTGAGTTAGAGAAGTTCGATTGTATATCTAAAGTTAATCCGAAAATGCGGATTTTCCGGGATGATTTCTATTAATACATTAATATATTCTTAATTGTCTTCAAAAACGAATACGGTGATAATCGTGGAAAAAGAACCGTCCATCATAAATTCCCCACTGACTGAAAACCATATTTTTATAATCACCAAAAACTGTAGTATTACAAATTTTTTTATTATTCACCCAAAGCGTAGCTTTCACTAGTTCAAATAATATGCCACGTGTTCTAATTATATTATCGTTGCATTGGTTACAGTTACTATTTCCTACATATTTTAAGGTATTTAAAGAGATAACGTATGTTATTACGATCAGTTGTCGTTTCACAATCATAGTGTAAAACATTTTGACAATAATTAACGTTGCGTGTCAGGAAACACTAATTAGCCTGATATTACAAGTACAACACAAAAGTGACAATAAACCTGAAAATGCGTTTTGAAATATCACATAAGGCATAACGGGATTTCGTTGACCTTGTCTTATACAGTTTTAATGACTTATTAATTAATCAACTGCTTTATTTCCTTCATGTTACCGTCAAAAATACTACGTGAAAGGTTTAGATATCGTACCCTTTCACAAGAGTCAGAAGACATCCCACCGGATCTTAAGGGACATTCATATACTACGTGACCAATTTTTCCCTTCTGGGTAATCATCCGTAGTATATACCAAGACGACCTCCCTCTAGTTTTCACGTAGTTTTTCATAAATTTGGTGTTAAATCATTTTCTGCAAAAAGGAAGCGCCTTATAGGTACTGACTACGCGACTAAAACCTAAGCCCCCCTCCGCGCCTGTGACCAAGTGTGGTATTTCTGAACACTTCCCTCTTCCCAAAGGGTCACATACTATGGGTACGTTTACACGTTCCCTTAAGGGAGACCGGGGATGGTTGACTAGTTTTTTACTGAATAGTTCATATTTTTTGTGTTTTAATGTATATGGACAAGAAAAGCATGTTAATTGATAGAAAATCTATTAACCTAATAAAAATATGTAATATTTAGTTCTTAGTTTAGTATAATAGTGATGATTTAATGCATTGTACAAAATATTAAATCATAGTCAATATACCCCTGGCCCGGGGTAGGTAGACCATATGCCCGGGGTAAGTTGACTCATGTACCAGTAAGAGTCAAATCATGAGAAGAAACAAATAATTAAACATTTTTTTAATATAATTGAACCTTTTGTTAAAAAATAAACTGGCTAAAGTTTCCTCTTCTAGATTATTCCACTGTGTCCAGGGTTAATTCTGCTCTCGTCAATTTCGGATTCTGTTCTAATTTTTCTTTTAATTTGGTCACGTAACGATTTAAAAGTCCAATAAAAAGTTAATTTATGTGTTGTTTTCAACTACATATTTCATTGGAGTTGGTTGAATAATTATTCAACCAGCCCCGAATAAAATTGGTCTACCAACCCCAGACGCCATTTTTAATTTTGATCGCATGGCTAGCCTAAACACTGCCGTTGACTTAAAAAATAAGATATGAAATATGATAAATGTGCCCTCATTAAATGCTAGGACTAATAGAAAAATTATTTACATAAAACGAGTAGGCATCAGATCAAAAAATACAATATATCAAAATATTACTTATGTGATTGAAATATGAAAAACATGTCAGTGTTCGAAAACAACGCACGACCGCGATGTGACGCTTCAGACAACTGAGCGGGACGCGAAATGTAATGCTTGGTTATGATCAGATGACATAGTTCATACACTGTCGAAGAGTTTTCGGTAGTTAGTCTACCTACCCCTATAGTCAACCATCCCCGGTCTCCCCATCCGTATCTCAAAGGTAAAGGGATGAACCTAAATTAACAATTCATGTACCCTTACTTCAGTCTGCTCCTCCTTCTGGTTAGTAAATTTAAAGCAAATATAGTTCTAAGTTTATGAAACTATATCAAATGTTTTTTGCAAAACGCAGATAACACAACCACTAACAACCAGGGGAGTTATTATGTGTACAGTAGCCATGGCAAAATCTAGGACACATTGCGACCTAGCTATGGATTTCCATACCTCGGAAATCACAATTATTTACGAGTCCGAGGAAGTCAATGTTTGTTGAAACATACTACATGCTAAATACATGAAAATCTCCCCTTTTTCTTTTTCCTTTCATCAAGTTAATGGTCGAAACTATAAAATAACAAATTATTTTTCTGCATGTCGATGGAAAAAAGAGGAGATACAATCTCATAAGTCTAAGCTCACAATCATTCAACAATCCTATACCTGCTCTAGAATTTATTTTAGTTTGATGAACAAAAAATAGTGTAACCTCAAGCTATTAAAAACTAGGGGCTCGAAAAAACGCCACGACGTCGCTACCAACCTATCCAGAGTGAATACACGAATAAAACTTCTTTTCAGCTGATTCGACTGGGGAAGTAGATACTAAATATATTGGGGATTTGTGGCAAAGGCGCAACGACGAAATATCAATTTACGGGTGGATTGATAAGTTTCCGGCCTAACCAAGAGATGACGCCACTAGGCCTACCTTGAGGTGACATTCTATAGTACCATCCTTGGATAGCTTGTAGCTATAGTTTCAGCCCGATCTCCTTGCTA
>NW_020442435.1:560174-595140 GCF_000699045.2 Agrilus planipennis
ATTTAAATTATAATGTATGATAATTGTCAAAATATTCAACTTTCAACCCCCATAACTTTTTATGGGGGTGAGACCGCCACGAACTTTTTATGGTACAGTGGTGGGGGAGACCTCCTCTTTCGATCCCACCCACCATCATCTAGACATTTACCAAAATCATTCCAATGCAAATTTGTACTTCGATATGATCCATCTATTTTTCGATTCCTTGATCAATATTGATTTGACTATAGCGGCTATTTCTTGACCGATTTTGATGATTGAAAAGTCAATTCCTAACATTCCTAATTTTTCTAAAAGCACTTGAAACAAAAAGTTGTAAACAAAAGTCGAATAGGTTCTAGTTTTTAGGGTTCCGTACCCCCAAAAAGAAAATAGGAAACCTTACAGGATCACTTCGTTGTCCGTCTGTCTGTCCGTTAAGACTATTTTTTCTCAGGAATCTGTCGAGGTTGCAGGTTGAAATTAATATCAAATGTGTACTTATGTCTCGAATTCCTTGGATATGTACAAAAATGAAACTTCTACATCACAGAATACATAAACATAAAAGAAAATTAGCAAAAATTGAGCCCGAGTTATAGATTTCTTATATCTAATTTAATGTTTTTTTTTTACATAGATCATCTTGTGTTTTATTATTTGATTAATGATAACTGGTTCCTTTTTATTTTGTTCCGCAAATACCATAATTGAACAGTTATTTTCGTAAAAATTACGAAATCTAACTTGATGTGATTGACGTTTCGGTCCGGAAACTAAAAAAGAAACCGGTATTAAAACGAATTTATTACGTTAGAAACCACAGTGCAACAGAAATCAGAGCTTTTGTTTTATGTCAGTTATGACCTCGGTGCAACCGCAGAGATTTATTATTTGTCGGAATACACATTGCACAAGTCCATTTTTGCAGAGTCTTATTGTGGAATGACGTTTAGAAAATCTTTTACACGACATTTTTATACATACTTGGTAAAAAAAAAAACGTCGTTCGTACATTTCGTTAATATGAGTGGCGTACTCAGGACGCAAAACTCATATATTTGTGGAAATCGAGGTGTAATTAATGATTTAATGTCACATGTACGGCACTGAAATAAGTACGTACAGGACCGCTTTTATTTCAAAGAGCAACACGCGGTTTTTGTTGACTATAATTCTCGTCCCATAAAATTTTGATCGTTGACACCTAAGTACGGACATCATACATGCGAACGACACTCCCTCTTTATAATAAACTACATTTTTGTGGTTAGGTTAGGCTGTAAGAGCTGGGGCTACAACGTAGAGAAATATTGGGAAGGGAGTCAGACAGGGATGCACACTCTCACCGCTACTTTATCTTAAAATCTATACATCGAAGACGCGATCAACATCATCAAAGACAGGAAAACTGCAGGGATAGAAATACAGGAGTAAAAGATTAGTATGCTTAGACTTGCAGATGATATAGCAGTATGTATTAGCATCTAGGAGGACCTAGAGATAGCTTTAAATAAAATGGAAGCGGTACTGACAGATCAGTATCATCAATAAAAGTAAAACTAAAATACTGGTATGCAAGGGAAGAAAAAGTAGGGAGAGCGAATATAAAGATAGGAGACGAATAATTAGAAGAAGTGGCCGATTTCAAGTATCTAGGAAGTCAGATAAGTTAGGACGGAAGGGATATAAAGCAGAGAATAGCGCCGGCTCGAGTCGCCTTCCTTTCTGGGAAACTGTCGGAGATAAATATTTGTAATATGTATAATAAACATTTTTATTAAAAGTATAATAATAGAGTTATGCAGGAAACGGCCTTAGATGGAACACCCTGTACACGTTTCAGCGGATCTTGGGCTTAAAAAAACCTAATTAGGCTTCTTCCCAATACGCTAGTCTTAGAGGAACTGCTCTTACTGTCTTAGGTTGTTTTTGCCCAAAATATATCAATTTTTAAAATTAATATTAAAACCTTTAGTTGTTATACCTACTTATAGTTATATTTGTAATCTGCCAGCATGATATCAAGGTAAATCATCCGACTTCTCGGAATCGGCAGGCTCTACAAAATTATTTATTTTACTACAAATTAACTGCAAATTAGACATATGTGGGGGTTGAATATATGTCCTACCAATGTGATTATTGAAATTGTTTATGAAATTATTTTTTCACATTTTTTACACTCCAAACGTAAAACAGTAAATGAATCAGTTGTTACTCCCAATAATAGGTTAGGATAGGTTAATAATATGGTCTCCATTGGCCCTTTCGAGAGAACCTTTTTAAAAGCACAAAAAGCTGGCGAACATGAGAAAATAAATACGTTGGCATTTCCGTCGAGTATGAAACACGAAAGAAACATTTTTCTTATTGTATCAGAAGCGAGAATCGTAAAAGTTTGTAAATGAAAAAAAAATAGACAAACACTAAAGCATTTAGGTATAATGTAATAGGTACAACAGTTATTACAAGTACGTTACAAAAGCGAAGCTCATACGTACAACGAACTTCTCGAGTGTATCAGCAGATTATCCCACGTCAAGTTGTTTTTAGCGTCACGCTCTGAAACCGAAACCCGACAAATCAGCATGTACACATTTCTGTGTACGTTTATGTTTATGGTTAAATTATGCTGTAGGTATACAATTTTTCTTTTTATTTTTCGACGAAACGAACTCAACGAGAAAGAGCGTCGCTAATGAGTTTCCGTCTTCCATAAATTTCCATTCGATTGTACTAATTTAAAGCAACGTAAGTATGAAAAAACATCAATCAACACATGCTTACAAAAATAATGCACCAGACTACCTGCCTGGTGTACTTTACATACATTTTGTATCTGGTTAGCCTACAATAATTATTTATATAATATAATTATTATATTTGACTTCCAATCAGAAAATCTACTAAAAGTAGTAAGATCATGTAAAGTTTTAATAGTCGAACAGACTAAAATATTCAGCTTCTACACCGGTAGATAAATAATTATTTATATAATATAAGTAATATATTGTAGGTTTTTTGGTGGAATTTAACACACTTTGCAAAAGTAAAATTATTACTAAATGAAACACAATGAAAACTTAACAAATTTAATTAAGGATCGCTGAAGGAAGAAGTGGAACAGTTGAATAATAGATCGGAAGTGTTAGTAGTTTTGAAAATAAATTTTAACGAAGATTAAAAGGGTGGAGCTAGAAGCTAGAAAGGTAGAAGGCGAAGAATTAGCAAGTCCTTGATTTTCTCGGTACCTATCTAAAAAGTCAGATAATTCAGGATTGAAGTAGAAATTCGAAAAAGACGGAGTACGGGTCTGTACGTGCGCAAAGCATGGACGGTGAGCGCGGCGGAAAAGAAAAAGTTACAAACGTTCGAAATGTGGTGGTACAGGAGAATGATGAGGATATCGTGGATAAGGTTAGAAATAGGGAGCTCTTAGAAAAATTAGAAGAACAGAGAGCACTATAGAATTCAATAAGAAAAAAGTTGATAAGGCAACATAGGTTGATAGGACACTTTCACATTAGATTACTGTTCACAAATAGTCAAGGATGTAGGATGTTTTAGTTTTAGGGAAATGCGAAAATTAGCTCAGGATAGGAATGAATGGTGCGTGTCCAATCAGTCTTAGGACCGACGACCCTATCATGATTAGGTATACTTAAATTTACCATATGTAAATGTACCTACATACTGCGATGTTTGCAGAAAAGCGTTAATTAAACTTAATACAGATCACACTCACAAAAATATTTTATGAAATATATACATATTTCTATATCACTGTAGAGACCGTTTTGTACAAAATACTACTCTAATTTGTAATAAAGTTAACTAATGATAAACGTAAATTTAACTGCGTAATTGTAGAAGAAATATCAACAAATGTTCGGTCAAATTTCTTGCAACATAAATAAGATATAAGAAATACTTTAGTAACAGCAAATATCCACCAGAGGGCGAACAATGACTCTATTTGGATATTACATAAAGTAACCATTTGGAAGTTTCTTTGGTTTGGTCAGAATTTATACAGACTGTTTATGGTGGACTCTGGCGAAGAACTTCAATCTTTCACGTATGTAAAGTGTCGAATCAGTTAATGTTTACGTATCTCAGTAAGGCCTTGTGTAACGTTTGAAACACTTTAGTCGCAGCATATACCCATCAGATGGCACTATATTGTCTCTACTTCGATATAACGTACAGATTCTAGGAAAAAGAGCAAGCAATTACCTAAGGTATTAACGACAATCGCCAACAACAACCAACCGGATTTAACGAACAAAATTCTTAACCGAATCATCTCGACCTATTTCAGTTTTTTAACATGTCTATTCATGTTTCTATCTGCGTATCTATCCCAAAGAAAGTAGGTACTTCTTCCATTGGGAAAGCATCTTATTATTATTAGTATTATACTTACTAAACAGGCAGGCTACATTTTGTAGGTACAAGGTATCGTACATAAACTAATGCAATTGTTGTTGGCATACATAACATCTATGTTTGTATATACCTGTATGTAATCCTACAAGCAACGTTACCATCAAAGTAACGAACTGCTTGTGGTAGATTTTTTTGTGGTTACGAATGCAAAGTAGGTTGGTTGGTTAGCAATGAGATTGTTCATCGGATTTTCATTTTTTTTTTCTTAGTTTCTTCCAGTACATCCGCCTGGCGAACTAAACAATGTAACATCTTCCACGTAAATGTATGTTTGTATTTATTTACTATATATACTCTGGTATTCCATATCATGCATCGTGAAAGTATTTATTGTAGGTATACTTCATTGTACCATTGTTAAATATGTCACTCAATCTTTTCGTACGATGACAAGAAGATGTAAGTTTTATAAAATAAAAAAAGTAAAAAAGAGACAGAAGAAAGCAATGGAAAGATGACATGACAGACTTCATTTCTTTTTTAATGATTCACTCAGTGAAGCAATTTCCCGTTAAGAATTAAATAAGACATTTCATCAATAAAGGAGTACAACACTACAAAAAAACTGACTTAAGTTCAATTCATATGAAACACTTTGACATTTTTAGTAGTGGTTAATATAAAAATCCATTTTAATTTTTTTTTTACACACTACAAACTACCTCAGGTTAATGAGGGAAAATTTGTTGCTATTGTCACATCCTCGTCGGGAATTGAACCCGGGGCTTTTGGCTTTACGCACCAATGCCCTGACCTGACCATTAACCTGATGTAGTTTGTAGTGTGTAAACAAAAAATGAAAATGGATTTTCATATAAATTAGTCCAATTCGCCTATAATGGCTCTGCATGTAATGACAATCCGTTTATTATGTAACAACTGAAAGTACAATTTCCACGAAAAATAAATATGACAGCGATGTAATTTTACTAAGTTAAACAGTACATTTTAAACATGAATGATAATTTTGTTTACAACGGCATAAAATCTTATTATTTTAACAATTTTTTTAAGACTTACTGTAATTTTTATATTATATTAAAAAAGTATTTTTAGTACTCTCGATGCTTTCCTGTAAGCAAACATATTTAAATGAAACCGATTAGCTGTTAATTAAAATCATAAATATACCTAACATAAAGACGTTCCATAATATATTTTGGACAAAAGACAACCTTCAATATCCTTTACCTGATCATTACTTAACTTAATTAACAAACCTTATCTTAAATTACAGATGTAGCTATACATATGTATGTATTTTATGATGAGGTTATTAAAAGAAATTAACGAAATAAAGCAACTTTTGTCACTGACGCAAAATGTTGTATCGTGCTGGATTTCAAAAGATATTTTATATTAAAAAAAGTTAGACGAATGGAATTTTTACTAAATGCTACCTATTACCTTTACAACTCGACAGTTGACAATCAAAGCCTGATTTGTTGGCAAGTAAATAATTAGAAAGCGATTTTTACCAAAAGAATTCAGACCGTGAAACGACACGACCATTACACTACGTTAAACAAGTCATGTCAACCATTCGATCATACAATTACAAATCACCGGTTAATTATTTTGTCAAATCTAGTTTAAAGAAATTTGTATATTTTTAAAATGAAAGTTAGCATTGACAATAATTAGCAGTTATTTGAATAACAATTAAAACTATTTTTAAATGATAGTAACTTCCTTTGAAATGACCACATGTCGAATAAGGAACTTCTAATTTTCATTTTGAAGGCCTCATTCTTTAATGTCCTTTATTACGAAATAGTTACGAAATCACTGTGTAATTTTTAATGTTTTTAGGTGATAAAAACTATAAATTGTAATTTTGTTAAATATGTGAATAAGCCTGAAAGAAATCTACCTTATTTTCCCCGTAGTAGGTAGCTATCTATTCAGTGAGATATTACGTTTAGTTACTATTGTATATTAATTTTTGGGATAGTTAAAGAATTTAATTGAATTTATACATTCTTGTGGCACAAGATTTCAGAAAACTAATAAAAAATACAAATACTTATTGTCACATCAACTTGACCCATAAACACCATAAAAAAAATCGGTTGTCTTAAAGTCGGTTTACTGACGATAGTTGAACCTGACAACATCATAAGAAAATACTGATGAATTGGTTTCATTTTTCAAAAGAAAATTTTAATTTTATTTGTTTGATAGATATTTTGAATGGATATAGAGAAGGAGGTAAATGAAAATTTATTATTGCATAGCAGCTGTCCACGCGGACGCATCGCTCACTCAAGTACGAGAGAGACAGATGTCGAACGCTGCCGAACGCGGAGGCCGATTGTGCCTCTTTGTCGCTCGTTCCGCGCTCTCGCTTGCACTTCAAGCCTTCAATGGAACGCCTCAGAGGGAGGTAACGCTCCATGAGTCATGTTTTTTCGTGCGTGCAGCCGGCTCCATCGAATTATAAGACGTTGTCACGTCAAAAACAAAATTTTTAATTTGCCAAATTATTACACAAAAAATAATTAGATAATACGTATAATCACGAGTTATACAATTATGTAATTATCTTGTTTTTATNTCTTTGTCGCTCGTTCCGCGCTCTCGCTTGCACTTCAAGCCTTAAATGGAACGCCTCAGAGCGAGGTAACGCCGCATGAGTCATGTTTTTTCGTGCTTGCAGCCGACTCCATCGAATTATAAGTCGTTGTCACGTTAAAAATAATTTTACAAAATTCACACTACGGTTAAACAGAAACGAAAATAGCACGTGTTATAAGAACAATGCCCATATCATCTATGCAAGAGCAGCCCTGAAAATCTAAAATAAGACTATGAGACTGAACATTCAAGACCAAACACAAAACGAATACAAGTATTTAATTAATTTAGGAAATGATCGTTATCTACAATCGCAATTCTGAAGGGGCATTGTTTGAAAATGTTAGAAGCGTTGAGATAAGGATACCGTGGATAGAGAACGTTAGAAATGAGGAGGTATAAGAAAGAGTAGAACTGAGATTCCTATGGAAGTCAATAAGAAATAAGCGAGATAGGTTGGTAGAACGCTCTCTCACGCACGAAGGGCTCTTTACAGACGCATAAGAAGCAGAAACGGGAATTAAAAGGAGTAGAGGTAAACCTAAATTAGATTACCATTCACAAATAGTTAAGGATATGGGATGTTCTAGTTTTAGGGACAGGAAACAGTGGAGGAGCGCGTCCAATCAGTCTCAGGACTGACGAACTTATAATGATAAAGAAAACACAGGACACTGTGGAAGTCAATAAGAAATTAGGCGACATAAATTAGTAGGACACCTTCTCAGCCACGAAGGACTTGTTAGAGACATATTAGAAGCAGAAACAGGAGCTAAGAGGGGCAGAGGTGGACCTAGATTAGATTAATTTCACAAATAGTTAAAGATGTGGTATGCTCCATTTTTAAGGAAATGCGAAGATTAGCAAGAAGAAGAAAGAGTAGAGGTGGGTATCCATAGTCTTAGGACTACGATGATATAAACAGATGGTTGACGATATTGGGACGAATTTTCCTACACCACGTCGTAGTTTTTCAAGAGATGATACCGCCTGTTGATGATTGGATGTAATAACTAGAGTTTTACTGCAGAAAACTCAAAACCTTGGAACAAGCTTGTGGTGACATTATCGACATAATAAATTGTTGTTAAAACAAACCAAACTTTCAGCTTTCTGTATTCATCGAGCCAATGAACGAATATAAGTGGTGGCTTTCTATTACCTTCCCAAGCGGGGCAATAAGCAGAAGAAGTATCATTCTATTTGCTTTTAAGTTAGGAAAAGAAAATTGATTAACTATCTCGTTTTGATAAATATATCTGTTAGCTTATCTTGAACGCTTCGTAGGAACAAGAATTTACTACGGCCTTCTTTTTGCTGGTTACGCATCATTTGGTTTGAGTAATTGAACAAAAACAATCATTGGATAAAATAATAATAGATACCTACCTACCTTTATTATACCAGCGTTGATGGTTAATACAGTTTTTGTTTTAATACCGTTACCGTTATTACCCGCGAAGTCATAATTTCGTTGCTCGTCCGTTGAAAGTGATTATCGCTGTAATCGCATAGGAAACGGAATACTTATGATATCATCCATTCAAGTAAGAATCAACAAACAAAGGTAGTTTTGACACTGCGTAAATCAAGGTCATGGCCCACGGCATTCTGAACTACCTCTACATTAGTACATAATTTTTTTCCATAGAATATGTGCTTGTGTACAATGTTTGTTAGTAGTTAAACTAAAAGAAACAGAAATCCAACTAACTGTAGGTTTAAGTATGTCATAATGTTGTTTTGTTTTAATTTATTCTCATATTAGGAAGGGAATCAGAGAAGGATGCACACTGTCACCGCTACTTTTTAATCTGTACATCGAAGACGCAATCAACATCATTAAAAGCAAGGAGGAGTTACAGATAGCTTTAAATAAAATGGAAGAGGTATTCTCATAACAGTATTGTATGAAAATAAATTAAAAAAATAAAACAAAAATACTGGTATTCAAAATTGAATGTGAAGATTAGCTCAGGATAGGAAAGAGTAGAGGTGCGTGTCCAAACAGTCTTTGGAGTGACGACTTTATGATGAAGACTGCATTAAATTTTGTCGCGTGAATTTCTTAGTCAAACATTTTGTGCAAGACAGCGAGAGACTGAGACTAAACTCGTTAGAAATAAATGACGTTATAAAAATTGTAGAAGCTATTTCGATAAGACAGTACATTATTTTGGTACTATTTAATAACTTTCAGCCCTCTAACCTCTCAAGTTATGCAAGCTTCATTTTTACGAATCAACCTACTGTAACACTTAAAGACCAATGATAATTAGAACGTATTTTTATTCTTTAAACTTGAGAATTCCTTAATTGCAATTTTGTTTATAAACAATTCCATAAGATGTTACGAATTCTACATAAAAGAAATTGGAAAACAGCGTTTGCTTAATTCGATTACATAATAATAATAATAAAATCGTTAAGTTTACATTATTTACTGTTCTGCAACGAATTATTACCGGTGTGCCACGTTATTACGCGTAATGCTCTAGTAAAAGGAAATCTTCAGGAGTTCTCGCGGTAACTACTGCCGCGTATCTACTAATAAGGCACTTTCGATTTTCGTGTGAACTGAGTGTAATTGCGCATCACAAAGATGCAAGTACACGGCAGGAAAAGGAATAAATCGTTGCTGGCAGCCTTTAATAAATAATTATACCCGCCGTGAAAGAAAATCCGACACTGGTGGCACTTATCGGATTTTCAATCTATCATTAAATACGTAACAGGTAAAAACCAACTGAATTAAATATTTACGTGTGTACGTAATAATAAAGTCGGCAAATTCAGGTAGAGACCGGATTATGTTAAGAACTTGATAATTATTAATGATCAATTACATTAGCTGTACTTCGTGCTTGTTAATGAAGAATTGAAAACAATAAGGGAGTGCGTACACTGCCGAACGTTCGAACGTTAAGTGTCCAGAACTAAACAACCGAACACGGTTATTGACTCACTGGTTGAATCGTCGCATGCCATACAAACCACCTTTTGTGTTTTGAGTTTCAGAAATGCTTAGATGAAATTGAATAATGAATGCATAACCATTATATCCATATTAAAAATTATCAGATTTTGTATATGATGGATAAAAAAAACACATGTTGAGCTAATGACACCCTAGGACCTAGGACATCGCTTAATCCCGGATTTGTAAATCGATTAGTTAATTACTGTCGAACTTCTGCAACATGAACTTCTATATCTCGTGTTACATTTATTCTAGAGTCTTTAACTTTAATTTCTCCATTTTTCTAACTCGATATTCGAGTTCGGAAAATTATAGTTAGGTTACGATTATAAGATCAAGGTACTTAGGGAACGTACCCGTACTATATGACCCGTGGGGGGGATGGGAGAGGGAAAGAGGGTCTTCAAAAAATACCACGCTTGATCACAGGGATGGGGGGCTCAGGTCTTCCTCACGTAGTCAATATCTTCTAAGTAAATCTTTGCAAAAAATGATTCAAAACCATGTTTATGAAAGAGTAAGTGAAAACTAGAGAGGGAAGTCTTCGCATATACGACAGGTGGTCACCGACGAGGGGGGTCAAAAATGGGTCACTTAGTATGGGTACGTTCCTTTATATGTATTGTCTGCCATTGCGATCTGAGATTGATGGGCTTATCATAGAAGCTATATCTTTGAAGCAAAAATTAAAAAAATTGACGTTCAATTTTACACCTTGAAGCCTACTCTGACGTTATTGCTATCAGCTGTTGTCAGCCATCTTTGACAGCTGCCATCGTCAGCCATCTTTTAGGGCTCCGCCACTTGCCGTGAATGTTCTGATCTCCAACAGGTGAAGGGGGCCTTATAGCACAGAGCACCTACACAAGGCAGAACATCCGGAATAAGTGGCGGAGCCCTAAAGATAGCTGACGATGACAGCCGTCAAAGACGGCTGATAACAGCTTCATAATAAAATACATGGGATTTTGGTCTTGAACGTAAGTCCCTATCTGGTCAGAAATTTTCCTTTTAGGATTTAGAAGGTTCAAGATAGGTATCTAAAAATATAATAAGGAGTCAGTTTCCTGGAAGTGAATTTTTCCGTATTGCTGTAATTATTTTAAGGTTTTTAATTATTAGTTTCGGTCTACATCTTCAATGAGAGAAGGAATGAGCAAGCCGATTCTGCGTAAAAGAAATTTTAACATAGTCACTTATAAAATGCACTAAGCAGGTACCTAATTGTAGTTTTGAAAACATTTTCCAAACGTTTATTACAGCTAATGAAAATATAATGTCATGTCAACAGCACATAGGTATTCTGTGCGTGATATTGTGTCGTTAAAAAAATTTCACTTTCTACTAACTTATACCTTCGGGATATGTACCTATTGTATATGAATCCACTTCAGTAAAAACCACATAACAAATATCCGGTTACCTGAACTACCTTCTCATTACTATTATTAATGTGTTAATTTTCGAATATTCAAAATATACAACCGTCGGCCATCATGATGACTTAACAACAAAAGACCGCAAATTGTGTATTTACACACACACAGACACACGCGTATGCTTTATAGCGATTATTTAATTTGCTTTAAACGACTGACTCTAGATTGATTCATCTCAACTTTTGGAGAAGCTGCAACATATTATTATAATTTGTTGATGCTACATTACGTCATGGCACAAAAGGACATATGGCATGTGGTTATTTTCGCGGATTAACAGGAGTTATGTTTTTTAGATGCGCTTACAATAAATATATAAATACGAACATAGAAACGCTGTAATTTTAATGACTAACCGCTTCCGCTATTTGCATATGGCGCGGCAAAGAATAGTAACCAACGAGTTATGCAAACTTTGGTGTGATTAAATAATAGTTAGATAGACATATAAACGTAATTGCTTATACATATGTATTCTTGCACACTATGCATGTATGTATCTTTATTTTGTAGCCAAAGTATGACACAAACCACTAATTATATGTTATCGGAAATGTATGAAATCCGTCATAGTACAAAATTCCTAGGAAATGTTTATAATTCCTAAAATTGTTCAGCAATTTTAGACACATTTCCTAAGAAATCTACACATTTTCTAAATAGCAATCGGAAATGTATTACAGGTAATATTAAATAGGCAGTAATACGGCAGGCTTTTGGAGATGTGCCTAAATCCATTGGTGACGTCATTGATTGGTTAGGGAGATTAATGACAGACTGGAATTTTTTTAATGCCAGCGGAGGCTAATATGTTAGATGTTAGAATAATGTGACGAGGTTTCAGCAAACACGATGACCTTGAATTTTTAGTATGTTGTAGAGGTGATAATGTTGATCATTTTCGAATATCTATGTTGGGCGCGGACATCATAATGAAGCATTCTTTTCGAAGACATTATTCTAACATATTAGCCTGCCTCCGGAGGGCAGGAGCATTAAGGAAACTCCAGTGTGTCATAAATCTATTTAATAATCATACAATAAGGTCATTAATGTATATACATCTCCAAACCTAACCTAACCAAATAATAACGTCACCAATGCATATAAGTACATCAGGCGATCGCATAAACACAAATAACTCTGATTCTCAGTTTAGTGATGGGTTTTATTCCTTTTTTTTTTAAGAAAGCATTAGTCTTATACATTTCCTAGTCTAATATCGGAATTTCATACAATTCCTAGGAAATGTATACATTTCCCAGGATATGTGTGTATTACAAAATTTTTGAAATAATATTTTATAGATTTCCTAAATAGCCTCGGAATTGTAGAGTCGCGTTTTACACCTGTTTAGAGCCATGCTTCAAGCATTTACCTTTAGTAATTAGTATCAATTTTCAAAAAGTACATAATCGATTTCCAGCACAATAAAAACAAACTGTAAGTAATAAAATACACCGTCAGTGAGAGCTTTTCATTTTTAATCTACTTCTAATCTATTTTGGAGTCGTGATAATCCAGTTAAAAAAAAAAATATTTTCATATATCAAATAAATATTTTCAATATATTATAGAACTAGAAAAGGCAAAGAACTCAAGGTAACTATAATGATTTAAAATCTTGTTTACTATAATAAGAAAAAATGGGAAATTAGTGTAATAAAAATATTTCTTAGATACTAAAAATTCGTATAATATTTATGGTATTTTATTGTATTTCTTAGAACCAACTCCACTTATTTCGTCAGGTTTTGTCGCTTACCATGAAATTTTTAGAAACATAACAAGTTTTACTGGAAATCGCGAGTGTTACTTTCTATTTTAAAGGATATTATGGAAATCGTTAAAAATTAAGTGAATAATATATGTATACATACATACGTACTAGATACTCCTAAGCGAAGTGCGTGAAGTTCCGTTATTATTCCAATATAAAATTAATAGCATTCGACAAATTTCGCACGCACACTCATTACTTTATAAAATTATTGACAAGGAACTTAATTATTGGCTACCATTAAAGATTTAAGACATTTTGCGGATTTCCTATTTTTAATGTAGATTTCTAATCTACTTTAAAAGCTTACACTTATAGTAAAGTAAATATAAAGTTTATAAACTAAGTCAGAAAAAGGTCAACCAGTTACTATTCTGTGACGGATTATAAATAATACAGCAAGATAAAAGTTGAATAAGTTAACTCCTTTTAAATTCACAGAAAAACAAATTAAATATTAAAATATCTAAAGAGCTTAACGAAATGTTAATGTTCCGAGCCTTGGCACTTGAAGATTGGCCCAACATTGCTCCAATATTGACAAACCTATAAATGACTGTTTAATGACTAAACTTCGCTAAACGTTAATGTACCGAACCTTAACACTAGATGATTTACCCTACAAAAGGTGCAGTATCGATAAGTCAATGTTTGGTTTTTCATTACTAGGTTAGGTTTGGCTCTGTCGTCAATTCTGGTATTTCCTGCACGGTTTATACTGCTGACGAATGATCGTAAACATGGTTTGGGCTGGTGTTAAACATATTTAGCAATACCGCCACCCGTATTAAAAACATACAACCTTTTTAGAAATTCAGTTAATCATTCGTGAATGCAGGAGCGATTTCTAAATAGTTTACAATAAACTTTATTCCTGAACTTTCACTGTTACACAATTTTCTCATTAAAAAAGGTGCTAATAAAGTAAAATGCTTTCCTTCTATAATTTTTTTAAGTACACTTTGCATAAGTACATATGTACCAGTTTCTCGTTATTTAAGAGTGATAATACACGCATAATAACTTTAACTATTACATACGATTTAAAAAAGGCCACCGAATACCTTTCTAATCTACCTAATACCATACGGCAGATGGCAAGTGTGCCTGATGTGTCGACCATAGAATCCATTGTCCGATTCTTTATTTTTTGTGGTCAGTGTTACGCTTCGGCTAATAGGATCCTATTTCGAATAGGTAACTAAAATCAATTGGTAGACGATTAACGACAGAAACAAAATTGCTACGGTCGCATAAGTTCATTAAAACCGACTTTGCAAATGCTATTTTGTATAATTTACAGTTCAGTTTTCTTCAATAAGATTTACGTGCATTTGAATAAATATACGGAGACTTTTTGCAGTTCTTTGCTTCTAAAACACCAATGACTTAAAAATTTCCGACTAATTACTGGATCTAAAAAAAATTTTCCCCATTTATTTTTTCTGTAAACAAAAACGAATTGCAATTCATTTGTTTGTGTACTTTGAAAAAGGTTTTTTTTTTCGATAAAGTATTTTTGTTTTTAAATAAATTATTCCATTCCAATTACCAATACAAAAAAAAAAAGAAATACAATTTAACCAACAAATATTAAAATAATTGGGCGTCAGACTTTACACCTGAGACAGGTTACCCTCTGGGACATTTCACACCCTGACTTAAGAGGAGGCATTAGAAACAATAGAAGAACAGAGGTCACTATGGAAGTCAATAAGAAACAGGTGAGATAGGTTGGTAAGACACCTTTTCAAGCATGAAGGGGTAGTTAGACTTATTAGAAGCAGAAACAGGAGTTAAAAAGAGTAGAGGTGGACGTAGAATTAGATTACTGTTCACAGTTAAGAATGTGGGATGTTCTAGCTTTAGATGTGAAATGCGAAGATTTGCTCAAGATAGGAAAAAGTGGAGGTGTGACTAACCTAACATAACCTAACCAGTATTAGGACCGATGACCTTATGGTGAAGATATGATGAAAACTTATTCTTTATTGGGGATACTATTATTATAGTTAAAATCATTTAACATAATAGAGTAAAAAATAAGCATGTATGGCTCGGGCTCTTCCCGTTACTTTAAAATCCTAAAATTTAACCAAGAAACAGAATTTGGAGCACAGATACAGATCAAGGAAAAAAGCTGAATTTCGTTATATATATAGATACAAATTACACTACACAAACAGAAGGTGTTTTATAATAGCAGCAAATCGTGATTGGCCTTGCATTCCGATGTTTTAGATACAGGTACAATAGGTACAATAAAATAAAATTGAGACACCATACAAAAGAAAGAATCCACAACACAAGAAAATAGGAAAACATTGCTTAAAACAATGATAATCCACGAAATTTATAAATGTATATGTGCAAAAAAATATTCCTAAATTAATACAAGGGTATTGGAATTAATTAATTAATTGAAAATAACCTGTAAATGCACTTTCCAAAATCTACCTAATTGTCTTGATGAAACAAAGATTATCAGAAAAATTGCCTATTTTTTCTACCCTTACACAATATTACACTACACAAAAGCCCTAGTAATTGGCGAAACATCTATAACTCGTAATTGTACTAAAATGGATAAACCACAAACCTGTTACGACTTAATTTACAAAAGCAGTTGATTACGGAATGAAAATCTTAAATTATTAATCTCAGTAAATATAGATAATGAAAATGAATATGCCAAATATTGAATTTTTATTCAGTAGGTTTCAATGTGGCACGATAACAAGTACGTATATTTGTATTTATTTTAGTACTCAGCTTCTAAAAGATAAGAAGACGGGGTGAAAACTTATTGGTAAATATTCATCGCATAAACACTGTCAAGATGATTTGGAGGATAAAAAGGAATCAAAAGGTGTATGGATGAAAATATATACACTATATCTGATGAGTATTTCGGAAAAATTAAGGGAAAAGCAGTACTGAAATTGAAGTAGAATGAGCCATCTCCCACCACTCAATGATATACATAAACATGAGGATTGTGACCGTCTGGAAACCCCAACTACTCCGACAATGATATGATGACTGGTTTTTGCTTGATATTTCCACATTCAACAAATGTTTGTATTTTGTGGTAATACTTTTCCATGTGTAGATTATTACTGATCATTATGTACAATTGACTTGTCTACGTATCAGCTGTTTGCGAAGGTTACGAATAGGTATGTGTGTTTCGTCGAAAGTCGATAAAAAAACCCGGTAACTGTTCTTAATCATTGACTGCTCGTTAACTAGAGTACTTTTTGGGCACACTTTTTACATCTCCTACGTTGTGGTACTACGATGCACTATAGAGTGCCTCCAGATGTTACCCTACAAATATTCCGGAATACTGATCAAACATAGTGTACTGTTCGTTTCAAGAAGTTAGAGCATAATTCCAAATTCAATCATATTTGTCTGCGGAGCTCATTTCTCCACCGATCATCGAGCGAGAACTACATAAAAGTGTACAGTACTATTTGCAAAATTATTTAAACAGCCTCGTCAAACTTTAAGAATATGCTTTATTTAAAAGCATATTTAGCCGAAAATGATAACAAGTGAATTAACTTAACGTTCTACACACCTATAAAACTTTTGCTTTGTTTTCTATTGTTAATTTATATACATTTTTGTTGTAAAAAATTGCAAAACATTTTCGTCTAGTACTGTACAGTTCTAGCCGATCTCCTAAGACCGCCCATCCAGAGCTCTGCTCGTTCAAGCTTGTTCCAACTATTTCTGTCTTGCTCGCGTCTAGTGTGTATTCTGTCTTCGGGCAGATTTCTTCAAGGTCACAATTCTAACAAATTGAAATAGACTATATTATGTGAATATTTGTTATCGTTCCAAATCCAGATATACCTTACTGCTATCAGAATTCACCCAATATCTTTTCCCTGACTTCAGCCCATAATTCAAGATAAGGATTACCTTCTGATTGTGCAAGTGTATAAATCATGTATCACTTTTAATATATAAGTTATGAAAACGACCCATTATTATTTAAATTTTAAATGAAAAGGCCAACTAATAGGTCAATTCTAATTACTACGCAAGCAATAGATATACTGCATATCGTACGGCTTCAATGCATCTACCAACGAATTTATGCATTTTACAGTACCTAATCCAGCCAATACCAACAAACCAAATTATCTTCGACGACATTATACGGCAATAAATCCAAACTCGAGATGCTATAATGATAATTTAATATTTTCACCTTGCATCGAAAAAAAGTCCTTCCTTTCGATTTACATAATCATAAATTGAACTGTAAAACCGAAGACTATAATTCTCTAAGTTTTTATAACTTATATCGCACATACACATCTAAATATCTCTCACAACACGAGTGTACGCAAGCGTCTCACTTGGTTTGGAAGTACGACCTTGCCCGAGAAGTCGCATAATAATAAGATACGATCTTTTCGCTAAAAAGCCATTCGTTCTCGTCATTGTTTCACTTATAACAGGTCCACAGAAACCCACATACTACAAGACTGACAAAATAGACGAAGAAATTATGCGGAATTATGCGAGACTTCCGTTCCTAGATTGCTCCGGCCATATAATCAATTAAAATACAGATTTAGCACAAGGAGCCAGCACAAGGTTCTCTTTTGCTTTATGCCTATATGTCTAAACGTATTCCAACCGGATTTTTACTTCAACTATTCCACTGACAATTGCCAAAGATTAATTGATTCGATTATTCGATTCGACAATATACATTGAAGCAAAACAAACTAGACATGACAGTTTCTGCATACCCAGTATATGTACATATACGTTGGACTCACATGCCAAAATCACTTCTTCGCCGAAATAAGTACTCAGTTTGCGATATGATCAAAGACACGTGAGCAGCTCCATTTCGGAATCTATTTAAGCTGACTTATAGATTATGCGAACTGAGAAATTCAGATACTATGGCAGATGATCATTTTTTAGTTTTAATGCATTTCGTGGATTCTGCAATTTAGCTGTTTGTAGGGTTTTATAAAATACTACGTCAAGGTAGCAGAGTTTACCTGTGTTCTGTCCAAACTGCCAAAAGCATATCGCGATTTCGATCCCAGTGGATCTCATCAGCGCGTCGCAGACTGTTTCGCAGAACATAGACCAGCCCTACCTCCCATTTTGGCACAGCGTTTTATGAAATCCTACAAATGGTGGGATAAACGCTATCTGTAGTTCCATGCTACATTTAGTGGAATTCAATATGTTCAACAAGGCCCATTTAAGTTTGATTTTACTGGTTTTGGATTATAAAGTCAAAATAGTAAATCTTTTACTTTATTTATTTATTACTGATGAGGATACCGTGGATAGAGAAGGTTAGAAAATGAAGAGGTGTTAGAAAGAATAGGAGAACAGAGGACACCATAGAAGTAAGTAGAAATAGGCGAGATAGGTTGGTAAGACACTTTCGCAGACATAGATTACTGTTCGCAAATAGATAATGATGTGAGTTGTTCTAGTTTTAGGGAAATGCGAAGATTAGCTCAAGATAGGAAAAAGTGGAGGTTCGTGTCCAACCAGTCTTAGGACTGACGACCTTATGATGATTATGATAATAATGATTTATTCCTACCACAATGAAGAGAAAGATACCCTTATCATTCTCTATCTCTCTACAAACTGTTTAAATGGAGAGAAATATGCACAAATTTTATAAAGAGCAGCAGTGTTCGTTACCTGCGTCTAGCCAAGAAAGATAAAGGTATCTTTGTCTTCCTTGTGGTAAGTATTCGGGTTGGTATATTTAATGCTCCAGTAATTAATAAATAACATAATAAAATATTAATAATTTTGTCTTTGTCGGAACATTAAACTGAAGCGACAATAGATGGATATCTACTTGCTGAACTAAACATAGGAGCACAACCAATTCAACCCATCACTTCTTTAGGTTAGGGGACCAATGAAATTTTGTCATAACATTATTAGTCGCTATTTCCTCAAAATAATCACACTTGTGCCGGTTGCACATCAGCTAAATATTGAACACACATTGCAAAATTATACTTTTCAGTTTAAGTGTACAGTACGTGACATTAGGTCGTAAAATGTAATTTTACGGCCGTCAAACAAATTATTCCTATAATGTAAGATCTATGCAACATTAAGTTTAAACGACCGGAGAGTGACCTTTTCAAAGCGCTAAATTGATCGCCTCAATACGACTGGAAGTGCAAGCCGATGTGAAACAATTATTTATTTGTCATACAAACAGCGCGCGAAGGCATTGAAGGAATCCAAAATTTAAATAATCGACGCCATAATTTAAAAGGGATATTTCTGTGTATAAATAATACACAATATTGCAAGGCAACGGCGAAAACCTACGGTGAACTGTGAAATGTCAAAAGTTATACTTGTTCAAGGATAGCAACCTTCTCTTTGTGCATATGCACCTATACCAATTCATACATGAAAGTCGTCTCTACCCACTCGCCTATGTATGCAATGTAAAACAGTAATAATGTTTTATGTACGGTATATATTCAATATCACAATAAAAATTTAAGTTGCAAGCCGCTATTATTAGCCAATACACCTTTCACATCTAATTTAAATCGGTTTGCATGACGCTTAACAAAAAAGTGTCTACATGTAATCTGTCTCGTTCTATAATATGAAGTAATTGCAAAAAAAGAAGTCACAGACTATCAAATAAAACGAAATATACTCCTCCTACCCTAACCTTACGATCTGAAGCATATCTCTAAAAAAAGAAATTAGTAAAAAAAAAAATTAGCAGGTACTTCATCGACCGTGAAAAGAACCAGAGCCACTGGTGTACCAGCTAACCATTTATACAAATGAGCTATTTGCCGCTTTTTGCAAACAAGAATCTATGTATATAACCAGGGATCAGGGGCGGCCTTAGTCATTGAAAGGTTCCGGGCGGGTAAATTTTTGCGAGGCCCTAGTGTTTGTGGAATTAATTTTAATGATGATACTTGAAAAATGCAGTGATTCATAAATAAGTTTACAGATTTAAAAATGGTTTAACGAAAATTAAAAAAGGTTTATTGAAAATTAAAAGAAATTGTTAAAGACAAAGATAGCAAATTTTAAGACTATTAAGAAATTCAAATAAATATTAGCGGTATGTACTATTACTACCTAATATTTTTCTAATTAGATTGTTGCGAGAGGGTGCGAGGCCCCTACAAGAGCGAGGTCCCGGGCGGTTCGCCACCCCCAAAGGCCACACCTGCCAGGGATTAATTATCACAAAAAAAATAAAGGGTTCGCTAAATCCAAATCCGATTACAATTGAACCCCAGGATGTCAGGGTTTGGACATAACCTCATTATTAAACCAAAATTCATTAAAAATGTTAATAATGATAATCCCAAAAGATTTTAGACCTAAAACCGGTAACCAATCAACTCTTCCACTAAATGGAATAATATCAATAATCCTTTAAATCCCTAACCATAAAACCTTATGATGAGAGATTAAGATTTACTGTTTCAGTATTTTTATTACGAAGATATGTTGTTATGGGATGATAAGGTTTTATGGTGAGGCGTTTAAAAGATTATGAAGTTATACATTTAATGGAGCAGTTAATTGGTTACGGGTTTTAGGCTTAAAATCGCTTGGGATTATCATAATTACCGGTTTAGTGGATTTTGGATTTTTCTTGCAGTCCTGTCCAAACCGTGACATGCTGGGGTTAAATTGATCGCGGATTTGGATTCAGCGGCCCCAAAAACATACAGTATCCATAGTCAGACCACCGGCTAGAAATATTTTTTTAAGGCTGCGATTAGATAGTGCCACAAACGTTTTCCTGGCATTTTCATCAAGGACCGTTAATGGTTCTATAGCCACTGCGTATGGTAAAATTAAATGTAGTGCAAATATAACTGGAGCTTGGTTTGTTTGCAGATTGAAATTTTTGACTTTTTTTGAGCATTACATTTTACCTTTTATCTAAACTGGAATTTCCGCGTGCCAGAGCTACTATAACGTACACCATTACGAAAACTAGAAAGTTTAAGATATTGTTTTATTAATGACATAATCTTTTAGGTCAAATGAGGCCACATAAAATGTTGTATATTATTAAGTTAGCTTGACATAGTATCTGACTAATAAACAGTAAACAAACATCAGCACATACGCATAATGTAGAAATGCATCATCAAATTCAACAATTTTGATATAATTTAATTTGGAAAACAATTTTATTATTACATGTATGTATGTAATTTAATGATAAGGTTATTTAAATGTTTATACTGCACATACCAAGCTTTCGATACTAAAAAAACGTGTCAAAGTTTCAAATTATTCTAATAAATTGAATTATTAAAAAAATTAATACTCATGAATCGAAAGTAGACAAAAATTTGTCAAGAAATTACATGCAATTAAAAAAGGTTTTCTATCTTATATTATTGAGTCATGCATTTTATTAAAAACTAAACTATGCAATCAACAAGTGAATTTTTAAATTTCATTATAAATGTTACGCCGAACGTACCCCAAATTTGTTCGTTACGCAAAATTTTCACGCTTGCTCCGAACCATTTAAGGAGAATTTACTAACAGATCTATTAATCTAATACTTAACAAGTTGCACAACGTTGAACATTGTATAAGTAATTAACAAAGCAAAAAGCAGAAGCAGAGAATTATTCGTCTTTTTTACAACAACTACAAACTGAAGTATGATTAACAAACGACAATTTGTTTTATTAGTGGATACAGCTAATAAATATGAAGTCGGTTTATTGCTTACATTAAATAAAAATTGATGTACTTATAAATACTTTCATAAATATGAACATAATAATTACATACGCAAACAGCGTAGTCAGGTGAATTTCTTCTTATTATCTATTTCTTTTACAGGAATAGAATTAATTTGGAGCAAAAAAGGAAGACCTTGTTACCACCCCTTTGAAATTCGGTTAGAAAAATTCTAGACGGCTAGAATCGGTCTCATAGTTAGCTGTTAAACATGAATTCCAACCCCCTGGCTAGTAGTCTATATCGTCAGCACTTAATTAGCGGCTAATTATAAAACCGGTTTCAGCTGTCTAGGATTTTCCTAACCGATTTTGCAATTTTAGAATTTTCAGTTTACTGGTTTTCGGATTTTTCGGGCCGCAGCTATATTTTACTTTTACGGGTAATTTTGAGCTAATATGCAGCTAATTATCCGATTACTTATGTTTTTGCCTGATAATTTTGCCATACCAATTTCAAAGGGGCAATCTTGTTTTTTTTTTCTTTTAATTATTCATAAGTACTTGAACTGCAAGTATATTTCTACTGAATTTTCTGAAGAAGATCAAATATACAAATGATTTCATTACAAAAAATTACCTTTTCTTTTCTTAACTATCATCAGCATAAGGTCGTCAGTCCTCTAAGACTGGTTAGACATGCACCTCTACGCTATCCTATCCTGTCGCCCTACCGCATTTTCCTACACTAACGGACTTCACTAATGCCTACCATATCTAATTCTCGTCTATTCATCTCAACATTCAAATTTTCTAACTTCTCGTGAAATATTGCATCTACTTCTATTACACTTGATGACATCCCCCGAGGAGTCCCAGCCCGAACATCCGAATGGGGGACTAATTTACGTCAGGAGTACTTTGCTTCTGAGGACGTCATCATTTGAATTTTGGTTTGTTTCCTTTGGGATATAATCTCTGCTACCCTGAGTACTGAAAGAGCTGTTGCCCTCTTTCAGAGACTTGTCTTAGTCTGGATTCTCTTTTAGAACCTCCCCCCCTTTAAATGGTTAAACCAATGGCCCGGCTCCCTAAATCATCGAAACGCGCAATCCGATCCATCCACTCTACTTTACAAGAGCTTTGTCAAGGTTCAAGTCCCGTGGGATCGATTCCTTAACTAACGAAATTATTAATTAAAACTGATATCAATTTTCATTCACATTGTATTCCTATTAATGTATATACGTACGGACGTGCCTACTATAGGGTTGTTCGGAAAGTCATTTCGTTTTTTTGCCGACAGAGAATTTAATTATATTCTTTTGCACCCAACTTCACATTTAAGCCGTATACTTTTTATATGCTTTGAGAGCTCATAAAGCAAGGCTTGTGTGTGAAAAATTCCAATTAATTCTACGCAGTAGTTTTTGGTTGGTGCCCTTTTAAATATGGAGAGCGATAAGCAGCATTTTCGACATATCTTACTGTTTTACTACAGAAAGGGTAAAAATGGTGTTCAAGCCAAAAAGAAATTGACTGATGTGTATGGAGAAGGTGTGTTGACAGTACGCCAGTGCCAGAACTGGTTCGCTAAATTTCGATCCGGCAATTTTGATGTCGAAGATGCACCACGTTCGGGAAGGCCGGTTGAAGCTGATAAAGACGCGATAATGGCATTAGTTGATGTGAACCGGCGAATAAAAACACGTGAGATCGGATTGAGGTTAAATTTATCAAATTCAACAGTTCATGACCACTTGAAAGGCCTGGGTTTATCCTCGAAGCTCGATGTATGGGTCCCCCATGTTCTCGCAGAGAGAAATCTGTGTCGCCGCATTGACGTCTGCGATTCGCTTCTCAAACGTCACGAAAATGATCCGTTTTTGAAGCGCATCATCACTGTGGGCGAAAAATGGGTTGTATACAACAACGTCAAACGCAAGAGGTCATGGTGCAAAAAAGATGAACCGGCTCAAACCATTTCCAAAGCCGATATTCACCAAAAAAAGGTGATGCTGTCTGTTTGGCTGGATTTTAAAGGAATCGTTTTTTTTTTTTATCTTTTACCGGATAACACAACGATTAATTCGGAAGTCTACTGTCATCAGCTGGACAAACTGAATGATGCACTTCAACAGAACAGGTCAGAACTAATCAACAGGAAAGGTGTAGTGTTTCACCAAGACAACGCGAGACCTCACACAAGTTTGGTCACTCGCCAAAAGCTTTTACAGCTTGAATGGGATACAATGCTACACCCAACATATTCTCCAGACCTGGCACCATCGGATTATTATTTGTTCCGGTCACTCCAAAATTTTTTAGACGGTAAAACCTTCACCTCAAATGAGGAGGTCAAAAACCTCCTCGATCAGTTTCTTGCCAGCAAAGACCAAAAATTTTATGAGCGTGGAATTATGCTACTACCAGAAAGATGGCAAAAGGTGTTGGACCAGAACGGTCAATATATAATTTAATAAAGTATTTGTTTATTATACGAAAACTGTCTTTCATTTCCACAAAAAAAATGAAATGACTTTCCGAACAACCCTATAGATGCATTGACTTCCTATTACTCTTTGATTCTCTTTCAACTAAGTAAGTGAAAAATGAAATTTGTCTCTAATGGCTTTGCTGTTTTTTACAAGTGTATCGCATTACAAAGAAAACACTCGTTACCTATCGGGAGCAGCTTTCTAGATAAAATTCTTGTCTAGGTCAGAGTATGTCATGGAAAGCGCCGTCAAATTAAATGTAAAGACAAAGTGACGATGACACGGAAACATTTCTACGTGATAAACGACCGACTGGCAACGGATGTTTTATCGAGGAAGTGAATCATTTTACGTGCGTTCGGTCAGTATATCCACAAGGCGTTCGTTCCTTGTTAGATTAAAAGTACTTCACCTGACACTACAGTTAAATAAATTCACTTTAAAATGGATAAGTTACAATAAAGATAACACAAAAACAAAACACGGGTTCGGTATCATTTTCGTAAGTAATTACTTAACCTACTACTGTATATTAATTGATGAGGCTGATGACCGAAGTCAAACAAATTACCTATGACGAGTAATAATAATAAAACTACTTGGGCTATTAGATTTTTTGGGGTGGCATTTGTATCCTGCGGCATAATTACAAATGCAGAAAGGGTGGAAAGAGGAGATCGGCTAAGAAAATTTCACCCTGTGGAAATCACCCATCATCATCATCATCATCATCATAAGGTCGTTAGTCCTAAGACTGGTTGGACACGCACCTCCACCCTTTGCTATTCTGAGCTAATCTTCGCATTTCCCTAAAAGTAGAACAACCTACATCCTTAACTATTTACGAATAGTAAGCTAATCTAGTTCTACCTCTACCCTTTCTAACTCCTGTTTCTACCTCTAATATGTCTCTGACTAGATCTTCATGCCTGAAAAGGTGTCATACCAACCTATCCCGCCTATTTTTATTGACATCTATAGAGTCCTCTGTTCTTCTATTCTGTCTAATACCTCTTCATTTCTAACCTTTTCTACCCACGTTATCCTCATCGTTCGCCTATAACACCATATTTCGAAAGCTTCTAACCTTTTCTTTTCCCCACTTTTGAAAAATAAAAAACTAATTTTTTGAAAGAAAGAAAAGAAATTGAAGGCATAAAGGGAAGATACATAAGATGGATTTTAAAATTATATAGAAATACAACAAAAACCGAAATTGAAAATTAAAGATGACTTGCTACAACATATGGAAAATCCGATCGAATCAGACATGACAAATGAACCCTAAAAATTTTTTATATCGTAATAATACAATATATTAATATTGATTTCTTTATAAGCCATAAATGAACTTAAACTTGCTGTATTCTTTCTTAGTAAATGATTTTCATAATGTCGTAACATACACAGATAAATGCTTGATCTCTCCGCCATAAATAATTGACTTTACGTATATTTTGGTACAGGATCCTTGAATTTCATATAAACATTTTAAGAAAATTCAAAATTACAATTTGTTGTAATTAGTTATTCGCGCAGCTGTTGAGTGGATGACATGGAAATATAGTTTCCATGTTTATTATACTGTGTTTTAACAATTTTCAATGTTGAAACCAAGAAATTCTTTCCAAAGTTTGGCGCCGTCTTTCAGCCATTCTAGATGTTGGTACGTAAATTTCTTTAGCCGAAACTGACCTTATATTCATACAAATCTACCCCGAAAGTTTAGTTAAAAAATATTGCGGTCATCTAGATGACCAAAGGCCACACTTCCCTGATACATATATATGCTATAGAAAAACGACCTCTTCCAATTTTACACAAGATTGTTCGTGCCGATTTTCAAAATATTCTACCACACCTAGTATATTACAATAGGCCATCGATTGAGACCACTTAATCAAGCCACAATTATCATTTTTTTATTTCGTTTCCAATATCACCACTAAAATGGGCATTCAAACGATAAAAATTTCTATAGAGAAAAATAAGTAGGAGCTTTCCTATAAGGTACCCAACAATCACTTTATTGTAAAATAATATCCATATAATTTAAGTAGTGTTGCCCAAATTCAGTCTTGGTCTTGCAGTCTTGGTCTTGTTCTTGCGTTTTTGCAAGACCAAGACCAAGAACAAGACCGCGTATTTTTAGCAAGACCAAGACCAAGACTGACCGTGCAAGACTTGAGCAAGAACAAGACATAGCCTGCAAGACTCTTGCGTCTTGCAGCTAGGACTTAGCGCTATTTCACTGAGTAGTTAGGTGTAACAGTTCGGTGTATAGGTAGGTACGCTTAGGAATTCTATGAGACGCAAAAAACTGTATCAAAGAATATGAAAAACTGGACCTATGCGCATTACGACTAATACCATAAACATAGCGAATAAAAAAATTATTAAAATCAAACTGAGTGCATGCATAGTTATGTTTTAACCATCGGCACTTTGATAATGCGGCATCAAAGGTTTTGTACTTACTTCTCAAAGAAATTTGCCGCTTTTCGGAAGTACATGGTTATGATACACGCGCCGGCGGCTTCTTTTGAAATCTAAAACAATCGTTGCCGCCACGCCGAAATCATAACATTTGACACTATTTGATTGCCGCCATAGGGTGTAGGTATACTCATGCAAAATAATTTCGAATTTTTTTACACGCTTTATATTATTGTTTGATTTGCGGCGGCATCCTTATCATAGAGCCGGCACGTGGCGAGGCGGCGCGGTAGAAAGCAAGGATCATAAATGTTTATTAAGAAACAGTTACTTCCATGGAAAACGACATATAGGTCAGTTGATTTTTCGAATTTCTTATCAAATCTTCAGTTATTTATTAATCTGCTTGATCTTTACTATGGCTATATTCATTCAAGCTCACAATGTTCCAATTCTAATACGTTTTTCTAGGATTTAAAGTAAACTTTAATAAATAGTAATAGACTAATAGGTAATTGCAAGACTTGCAAGACTCTTGCTGCAAGACCAAGACCAAGACCAAGACTGGGAGCGCAAGACCAAGACCAAGACCAAGACCAAGACCAAGACCAGGTGTATTGGCGCAAGACCAAGACCAAGACTGGCTAAGTCTCGTCTTGTTCTTGCGTTTGGGCAACACTAAATTTAAGGCATATAGACATTAATAAATGGGAAATTCAATTCACAATTGAGGAAAGTAGGTACCATATAAGACGAAGTGCAATAAAAAGTTGAATACGTAATAATCGCTATTTCTAAATACTTATAAGCACAAACTTTTCTAATGTTAACCAATACAAGAAAATTATAATCGATATTAATATAGCAGACATTCGATAGTGTTGACTGAAAAAACAACAGTCACCAATTTGTATCTACTTGAAGAATAAAAAGTATTTTTGGGATGAATCTTTATTAAATTATACAATCTACCATTAACGTTTCGCCTTAAGGTGAAAAGGCATCTTCAATCAATTGTCTTTTAAGGGAACGTTGGTGGTAGATTATGCAAGATTATAATATTATAAAAAACCTTCAATCCAAAATCGCTTTTTATTCTTAAAAATGACTCTCATTAATAGGCAGCAATAATTGCCAAAGAAATCAGAAATTTTTGTTGGCCTTTATGGATTTTTAATTTTTCGGAATAATGGGTTTTTCTCTTCAAGCAATTTTTTTATAACCATCAGGTCAGTAATGTCGACGTCATATTTACATATTCAAAGTAGATGATACGCGAAAATGACTGGGAAAGCACCAAATACATCGCGGATTTTCAGCAGCGACCAACGAACATTCGTTTCTATAACCGAAGGTTTAGTTTGGTGACAGTATACGCGGTGATCTAATGTTTTTCGCAATTATGCGGAATTTCCGTTATACAATATTCACACTTGTGTTACTACAACAGATAACTGATTCCTAAATGGCAGACACCTGGTAAAATTAAGAGGAAATAAAAGTGATAAATTATCTGCGATTTTTGGGCTTACATTAGACTATCACTGCATTTGATACATTAATTTATCCAATAAAATACAAGTGAGCGGCACTGTTTGCGTAATACAACATGACAGAACAAACAGAATCTAACTGGCAAGATTAAACAATCAATTATTTTTAGGTTCGTTGTCCTCTAAATTTATATAATTGCAACGTTTATACCTCTCACAAGACGCTATTTGGCACACTCGTTAAAAATAGAGACGACGATTACAGTTCCTAATTAAATTCATGTTATTATGTAGGTATTAACTGATTCTTTATTGTTAGCTACAAAATTATACATACATATACTTACCAAAAAATCAACTAGTCTTTCTGTTCGTCTTCTGTTTTGTATTTTTATTTGCATTTAAATAGTACAGCTTTCTACTGATAGTGATACATTAAAAAGTTATTAATTTATGTGGTGTACACTAAAAAATTTAGGGGAAGTCTCTAAGATTATCCACAACGAATCGATATCTATTAGGCTGCTAGATTGTATCCTGTCTGGACAACCTTACTATCGTTTTAATCTAACCTAACCTGATTTGGTCCTGGTTGAATAAGATTAAATAAAATATGACCTCCAATATACAATACCATTTAAAACTTTTATGAAAAGTACGACAAGTATGTATACGAAACAAAGAACATCATTTTATGTGATTGAATATGACAATTCAATTTCACGAAAACAATATCGCGATTTGGATATCCCACAGTTCAATATTAGACGTTTAATACCACTTATAACTCAATTATGATAAAAAATTGAAGAATATATATCAGTCTTATAATTTCGATATCTTTCGAACAAAACTTCACTCGACTACAATTGAGATTTTTAAGAAATGTTTTACTCTGTTTCAACCCCTTACTCAGAATATTTTAAAATGGTGATGATATAGTTGAAGCTAAATTTATTTCCAAGGACTTTAGAATTTTTTGGGCTCTCTTCAGTTAAATTTTTAAACTTCTAATATTTTATTTCGTCAAAATTTAGCACTTAAAATTAACTATAAAATGAAATAGATTTACGGTTATTTGAATCCGGATAACGGATACATTTTTCCAGATATATCCGGATACAGTCCTTGGATATACAAAATACCGTATCAGGATACATTACGGATAGTTCATTCAAAATATCAACATGTCGTGCTTGGATACACAAAAACCGTATCCGGATGTGGATACTTTACGGATATGGATAACGGATACATTTCTTAAAAAGAAATATTCAGATACAGTCTTTGGAAATACAAATAATATCCAAATACTGCATCCGGATACTGAACACTCCAAACCTTTCTATGAATGTTATCTTTTTTTAAATGTTTTCATTTCTAATTTCCTCAAAATGTTTTTTGTTATACGATTAAACATTTTAGAGCAGACCTAATGCGGGTTTCCAGAATAACAGAACCACAACGTGTAGGTATGCATGTATTTTTAACTTTACCGGTCGCGACTTGTTGCAACAACATCACGCTCGTTATCTATCTCATCTTTATCACGACCATAATTTGAAAATCAGATATTCTCATCACGAAAAGCAACAAACGAAAAACGTTACTTACAGAGCCAAGCACTCGCAACTGCCTCCTGCGTTTTTGCGGTTTATTTATTCCACGACGGTGCAACAAAAGAAAACTATCTAAGACAGTCTGTTATAATGGATCGATCGCAATCGGAAAAACTTGATGACAATCTCTCGCAAGACAAAAGAACGCGGTATTTAATGAACACTGCAACTTTTAACTACATACATAATTATAAAATATACGCGAAATATATACGCCGTTACTGTTCTGTCAACAGAAGAGAAGTGCACGAGGTATGTCTTGTGCAGTTTACGTCACGTCCGTTCTCGCTCGCGAACAGTCGAATACTAAACCTTTCAGCTGTGTAGCATTGGCAGACCGAAAGCAATGCAGCCGGCGAAGAAAGAACAACGTGCTGGAGGTGCGACGCTTATGTCGAACATTGGTCTCCACTCAACTCCCGTGGTTAATAAAACTAACGTAAAAGGATACCGTGGTCCTTACCTGGCCGGCCGGACTGATCAGTCAGTTTTTAATGGTTAACTAACTGGGCAACAGACGATTCTGTGAAGTCTAAAAGCCACAGCAACGAGTTTCAGCACAATCGATTCTTACAGGTTAGACCCGTTTAAATTCGATAAAACTGGATATTTTATGTTCTCAAGAAAAAGCATACCTAAACATAAAAATCAGATCGTCAGTCCTTAAACCGGTTGGACACGCTCTTCAACTCTACTATCCTGATATGAGCTAATCTTTGCTAAAACTAATCCGACCACATCCTTAACTGCTTCGAATGTCTCCAACTAGCCCTTCATGCCTGAGAAGGATCCTACCAACCTATCTCGACTATTTCTTACGGACTTCCATAGTTTTTCCACTATTCCTGATATTTCTAACCTTCTTAATCCACGGAATCTCCGTCATTCACCTGTAGCACCACATTTCGAACCTAACCTAACCTTTTCCGTCGCGTGCACTGTCCACATTTCGTACCCTTACAGAACCGTGCTTTAACTATCCGCGGACATAAGAATGGCTTGAAATAAAAATAATAGATTCATTTTAGGGCCAAAACAATTTTGACCAACAATATACAGAAGAAACGTGCATTCTTTAGAAAGAACTACAAAATATATGTAAACCTAACTTAACATAATGTTATCCAAGCCTAGCGTAAGATAAATTAAGAAATTTTCTGTTTAATTCCTGTGAACAAAGGGAAGGACAAGTCCACGGCAACATCGTTAGTCTTTTCCTAATCTAGCCTTCGATGAAAGTTCGTTTAATAAGTTACGCAGAAAGACAACATGCCGTCGTCAGGCACATATGCATTATTGAAACAAAAAATTGTAGTTACTTTTCCAAATTTTCTATAAATTAATCTAACTATTTGCCCCTCAACAACTACCTTCCTTTGCCACACCTCTTTCACTGCCTTATACAAAAAACGAACCCTTATTCCTAATTCACCAATTCATAGCATTCTTTCCAAGTTCTACTATCCTCGCCGGCTATCTTCTTTCTTTTTTTCAATATTTTCACCCTCAATACTCATTTTCTGTCCTACATTTTACCAACAGTTTATTTTCCTCCGTTCTTCTAATACCTTGGTATTCAATCCCCTTGCCAATCCCTTCGTAAAATCTCTCTCGGTCCCATCACATACCTTGACTCTATATTTCTTAGATCCTCTCCTCTTATAATTTTCCTACATCCGTTCCTCATCAATTCCCCTATGTTGATCCCTTCCTTAACCCACCTTCTCCTACCCCTGATTCATTTTAAATCACTTCAAAGCCCTCTCTCTCTCATTCTGTCATTTCTATTTTCGTCCCTATTCCTAATACCTTCTACCACCATATTTTCTACCTGAGGAGCATCAGCCTCCCTAATATCCCTTATATTTTACTCTCATTTCCTATTTTACTCTCCTTTCCCTATATTTCTCTCTTCTTATTACATGTTTCGATGCTCTTCAATTAACACATTTTGTGTTAATAATAACAAAAATATTTTGGTTAAGATTCCTCGAGTCGCTCTTCCAGTGAATGTATAACTTCATAATTCCTTAAACCCGTAACGATAAAACCCTACATCCCCGTAATTAAAATACTGAAACATTATCGCCATGAAACTATATGTGATGTTGATTTCACAAAATCAAAGTTATGTCCTCGCAGCGTACATTAAGTAAAGCTGATGTTGATGGTCCTACAAATGTTTTACATGGTTATATAGGGTTATGTAGGGTTCAACATCTGTTTTAATTGAAGAACTATGAAGTTAAGTATACATTTAATGAGTAACTTGATTGAGTACGGATTTTAGGTTTAAAATCGTTTGTGATTATCATTATTAACATTTTTAGTGGATTTTAGAATGTTTTTTTGAGAATATGTCCAAACCCTGACGTGCTGGGCTTTAATTTCACCTCTGACTTGGATTCAGCGAACTCAAAAACATACAGTATATACAGTCAGATCCCTCAGGTACTAAAAAAATTTTGTGTGGCTATGTAATTAACTAGACAATACAAACTTTAAAAAGGTGCATACAAAATTATTGTTACTTAAAAGAAAAAAGTAACTAAAAACCCATCAATTAGTCGAATAATCGTTATTTTAATTGCAGAATTAAAGGTACCACTCTAGTACTGCTGTACATTTACGGTTTTTATATAGATTCGACTAATTAGACGAATTGGGAAATAACTATTAATAGCCATTACTAGGTATTAATTATTAATTAGTCATTAAAACTTTTCGTTTTCTAATGGCCCCTTTACGTAAACTCCCTCGATGTGAGATAAAATCTTTTCAAAAGCACTTGCGATTATTTCAACCTTTGCTGTCAATCAACTAGAAATATTTCGTACAAATATGTTCTTATCTGGTTATATAAGCGAATTAAAATGGTGGACCTGTCCGTTTAATTAATTATTTATAAGAGAAACTCGAGATGATACAATTCGATTATTACTATAAATGAATATGCAATAATTAAAGGCGTAGTTATGACCTGGCCCATTGAGAAAAAGTGTAAAATTTGTAGAACACCACACAAATGTTATTAGTTGGAGACGGAAGGGATTAAGCCGAAAATTGCAAATGGGAAAGAAGGCAATTTCCCACGCATGGGAGATAAACGTTGGTTGGAGGGAAAGAGGAGGAGGTTTGTGGATGAGAAGAATTAAAAATGATTCACAATTTCGGTTCCTTTTTAGCCGATTTTTACTAAACGAGTAAAATTCCTCTCTTTACGGTAGTTCAACCCAATATAAACTTGGATGATATATAGAACAGCGACAGGGTGTCGTAAGGTGACATGTATTTTAACGAAAATATTTTTGCGAAATCCAAAGAAATGACTGACAATTTCGGGTCCTTTTTAACCAGTTTTCAAATTTGGATGAACCAAATTTTAGAGTGGTTTAAGCCCATTAAATTTCTGTGATATAAAGATATCATAAAATGACACGTGTCTTGGCAAAAATGTGTTTTTGCGACATCGAAGGAAATAATTCATGATTTTTCAATATTTTTAACTACTTTTAAAATTTGGACTAGCAAAATTTTCTTTTTACAGTGGTTCAAGTCAATCTAAATTTGGATGATGTAAAACAGAGCAACAGGGTGGCGTAAGATGACATGTGTTTTGACGAATATGTTTTTGCAAAATCCAAGGAAATTATTGATAATTTCAGGTCCTTTTTAACCAATATTCAAATTTAGATGAACCAAATTTTGCCCTTTACAGTGGTTCAACCAAAGGTTAATTTAAGAAGGTTATACAAAAATTGGAAATTCTCCTTATTTAGGAATTTTGTGGTTTACCTCATATGCTTTGTTTTTTTTTTGTGAAAGTAGCAACAATACTTATGCATCAGACTCCGAATGTCCAAAATCCGTTACGGAATTTGTAGTAAATTGAGACACAAACTTATAAATCCACAACAAATAAGTTATAAAAGCTATTATGACATGATGGCCTTTCCGACGTAATTATTAAGTAATAAGTCGAATTATTTGTTATTACTAAAAACCTGGCTTTAATACTCTATTTCTTGTGTATCTCATACAACAGAATATGGTCAGAGTGAAACCTCTATAAAACAAACATTCAAACTATTAAAAATCATACAAATGTACAAATCAGTGAAATGAGAAACCCAAAATACCATTATTTGTTTTATTTATAATTAATAAGTTTAATAAATACCTAACACTGTAAGCATCAGTAATAACAAGATTTGTTAACACAAAGAAAACCGTTCCTTGGTTTTTTAAACACTTATCAAACAAGAATCTTTCCAATTAAAAATAAATTTTAATTTTTTTATTTGCTTTAGTGTTTTGCTTATTCTCCAAATTTTATGTTGCAGGTAAAATGTACCTTTCAAATTGCAAAATACGTGAATACTGAAAATTTTCATTTTCAGACCCTTTACAACTGGGAATTTAATAAGCCTTTATAACACCCATAATAATAAGCTTAAGAACCATAAAAATACTAATGTATGTTTTACGACCGAAATTATTTATACTTACAAACAGAAATAAACACGAATGCTAAAATGAATTTTAGAAGTTTCAGAGTATAAGGTTAGATAACCAACAATACACCTTCATTCGGTATAGTATACACAATTAATTAATTCAACATTAAGCGCTACCTATGTAAATAAACATTAACAAAACGTTTTTCAATTCTTACCTTCTAAAACGTAGACGATACTTCCGACATCGCCCTCTCTGATTATGATGCTCCCTGCCTTGTATGCTTCCGGGTACATGCAATCCACGATTTCACGTATTTGAGTCAACTCCAAATTTTTCATGAAATCATTATCCAGAATTGCTGCCTTTATCAACTCTCTTGATCTGAAAAAGAAAATTTTAATTAATATTAATAACTAAAAAAATATTACATTAATTTTAAGCAATATTATTATTATCATCATATTAAGTTATGTGAAAAATTACCGAAATAGTCAACCAAAGAAAAACAACTAAACTTTTCTTTCTTTCTTTC
>NW_020442435.1:597442-610547 GCF_000699045.2 Agrilus planipennis
CTCCAAAATTTTTTAGACGGTAAAACCTTCACCTCAAATGAGGAGGTCAAAAACCTCCTCGATCAGTTTTTTGCCAGCAAAGACCAAAAATTTTATGAGCGTGGAATTATGCTACTACCAGAAAGATGGCAAAAGGTGTTGGACCAGAACGGTCAATGTATAATTTAATAAAGTATTTGTTTATTATACGAAAACTGTCTTTCATTTCCACAAAAAAAAACGAAATGACTTTCCGAACAACCCTATAGAATTAAAAGATTAATAGAAGAAAAAGTGGTGAATAACAATTTGAACCCTTGAAAGCGAAGGAAAGGGTGTATGAAGTGAGGACTGCGAGTATATAAGAAAAAATGGAAGTTTTAATAAACAGCAGAAAAAGGAACTACTGTATACATATATAAAAGAAGATTTAACGAGGGAAAAAAGAAAGACAAAAAGGAAAATTAGTGAAACGTTAAAAGAATAGAGAAAAGAGAAGAACCCTAAAGGGACCTTTTAATCAATAAGAAGACGGGATCAACATCATTAATGACAGTATAGCTGTAGATTTGCAGATAATATGGGAATTTAATAAGCCTTTATAACACCCATAATAATAAGCTTAAGAACCATAAAAATACTAATGTATGTTTTACGACCGAAATTATTTATACTTACAAACAGAAATAAACACGAATGCTAAAATGAATTTTAGAAGTTTCAGAGTATAAGGTTAGATAACCAACAATACACCTTCATTCGGTATAGTATACACAATTAATTAATTCAACATTAAGCGCTACCTATGTAAATAAACATTAACAAAACGTTTTTCAATTCTTACCTTCTAAAACGTAGACGATACTTCCGACATCGCCCTCTCTGATTATGATGCTCCCTGCCTTGTATGCTTCCGGGTACATGCAATCCACGATTTCACGTATTTGGGTCAACTCCAAATTTTTCATGAAATCATTATCCAGAATTGCTGCCTTTATCAACTCTCTTGATCTGAAAAAGAAAATTTTAATTAATATTAATAACTAAAAAAATATTACATTAATTTTAAGCAATATTATTATTATCATCATATTAAGTTATGTGAAAAATTACCGAAATAGTCAACCAAAGAAAAACAACTAAACTTTTCTTTCTTTCTTTCATAACCCTNCGGCGCAAATTCTGGACAAAGTCGGCTTGAGTATTGGCGTCGGGTTCCTGTGATGCTGTAATGAACTCTCCTGGTAAACGTAGCGGTTCTCCATAGACCATCTCAGCGATTGTACTTTGAAGATCATCCTTCCATGCTGCTCGGATACCAAGCATAACTGCGGGGAGGGTTTCGGTCCAGGAAGGATTCCCGTGACATTTGATTGCCGCCTTTAGTTGCCTGTGAAACCTTTCCACCATTCCATTGGCTGCCGGGTGATACGCGGTTGTTCGATAATGAGTTACACCTAATAGGTTATTTAATCGCCTAAATAGATGTGACTCGAACTGTCGGCCTTGGTCGGTAGTTATTCGCAGTGGGGTGCCAAATCTTGAAACCCAATTACTGAAGAAGGCACGGGCTACTGTCTCGGCTTCTTGGTTCTCGATTGGTATTGCTTCTGGCCAACGGGAAAATCGGTCCACACATGTTAAACAATATCTGTAGCCTTCGGAAATTGGCATCACGACGATATCTATGTGTACGTGCTCAAACCTATTCGACGGCAGGACAAAGGTTCCAGGAGGAGATGACACATGGCGAGTTACTTTGGCGCGTTGACATTCCAAACAATTTCGGGACCATGTTCGGCAATCCTTTTTGATCGAGGGCCATACGAAACGCTGGGATACCAGTTTGACGGACGCGTTTATTCCAGGGTGAGAGAGACCATGCAACTTGTCAAAAATAGCACGCCTAAATAGTGATGTCACGAAGGGACGTGCTGTAGATGTAGACACATCACAGTACAAGGATATTTTTGAGCCTGGAATTTCGACGAGCTTTAACTGGAGTCCACTGGGTGATCCCTGTAGAAGTTTCGTCAATTCTTCGTCCTTTAGTTGAGAAGCTGCCAGTTCGCTGAAATTGATAATTGGCTCTACCACTGCGATACGCGAGAGTGCATCTTATGTGAAAAATTACCGAAATAGTCAACCAAAGAAAAACAACTAAACTTTTCTTTCTTTCTTTCATAACCCTCTAGAAACTACGGTTCGTATTTATTCAAAAAAATAATGCCACAAGAATTAAGGCTATTGTCTCCAAATTATTATCTTTCGGAACTTACCCTTACTGTACCTGTAAATCTTAAAAGTCTTATACGTTTAGAAACTCATCAATTTTTATGAGAAATAAAATAAATTTTACTATTTTAAAAAGGAAAAAATATATTTATTGCAACGTATAGATATAGATAGCAAAAGTAATGAACAATGTATAGAAAATGAAAAAGGAACTAAAACGAAACCCGTACGATCACTACGAAAAAGGATAAGGCCTTCACAATTGAACAGATGCATTGGGCACCCAATAACGGTAATTGAGAGGGAATTACAGAGAAGAAGAAGTATATTAGGTGTATCAACCCCCTCATCCAAACATAGGAGTAATTGATCTTAACTTTGTAGCGAAAAAATTAACTTTGTAGATGCTAATATTAGTCGAGATCGAGATACACGTACGACAGGGATGGTAAATTATATGGTTGTTCTGAAAGTCATTTCGTTTTGTCCCGACAGAGGATTTAATTGTATTCTTTTGCACCCAACTTCACATTTAAGCCGTATAATTTTTATATGGTTTGAGAGCTCATATAGCAAGGCTTGTGTGTGAAAAATTCCAATTAATTCTACGCAGTAGTTTTTGGTTGGTGCCCTTTTAAATATGGAGAGCGATAAGCAGCATTTTCGACATATCTTACTGTTTTACTACAGAAAGGGTAAAAATGGTGTTCAAGCCAAAAAGAAATTGACTGATGTGTATGGAGAAGGTGTGTTGACAGTACGCCAGTGCCAGAACTGGTTCGCTAAATTTCGATCCGGCAATTTTGATGTCGAAGATGCACCACGTTCGGGAAGGCCGGTTGAAGCTGATAAAGACGCGATAATGGCATTAGTTGATGTGAACCGGCGAATAAAAACACGTGAGATCGGATTGAGGTTAAATTTATCAAATTCAACAGTTCATGACCACTTGAAAGGCCTGGGTTTATCCTCGAAGCTCGATGTATGGGTCCCCCATGTTCTCGCAGAGAGAAATCTGTGTCGCCGCATTGACGTCTGCGATTCGCTTCTCAAACGTCACGAAAATGATCCGTTTTTGAAGCGCATCATCACTGTGGGACGAAAAATGGGTTGTATACAACAACGTCAAACGCAAGAGGTCATGGTGCAAAAAAGATGAACCGGCTCAAACCATTTCCAAAGCCGATATTCACCAAAAAAAGGTGATGCTGTCTGTTTGGCTGGATTTTAAAGGAATCGTTTTTTTTGATCTTTTACCGGATAACACAACGATTAATTCGGAAGTCTACTGTCATCAGCTGGACAAACTGAATGATGCACTTCAACAGAACAGGTCAGAACTAATCAACAGGAAAGGTGTAGTGTTTCACCAAGACAACGCGAGACCTCACACAAGTTTGGTCACTCGCCAAAAGCTTTTACAGCTTGAATGGGATACAATGCTACACCCAACATATTCTCCAGACCTGGCACCATCGGATTATTATTTGTTCCGGTCACTCCAAAATTTTTTAGACGGTAAAACCTTCACCTCAAATGAGGAGGTCAAAAACCTCCTCGATCAGTTTCTTGCCAGCAAAGACCAAAAATTTTATGAGCGTGGAATTATGCTACTACCAGAAAGATGGCAAAAGGTGTTGGACCAGAACGGTCAATATATAATTTAATAAAGTATTTGTTTATTATACGAAAACTGTCTTTCATTTCCACAAAAAAAATGAAATGACTTTCCGAACAACCCTATAGAATTAAAAGATTAATAGAAGAAAAAGTGGTGAATAACAATTTGAACCCTTGAAAGCGAAGGAAAGGGTGTATGAAGTGAGGACTGCGAGTATATAAGAAAAAATGGAAGTTTTAATAAACAGCAGAAAAAGGAACTACTGTATACATATATAAAAGAAGATTTAACGAGGGAAAAAAGAAAGACAAAAAGGAAAATTAGTGAAACGTTAAAAGAATAGAGAAAAGAGAAGAACCCTAAAGGGACCTTTTAATCAATAAGAAGACGGGATCAACATCATTAATGACAGTATAGCTGTAGATTTGCAGATAATATAGCAGTATTAGCAACAAGCAAGGAGTTAGAGATAGCTTTAAATAAAATGGAAGCGGTGTTGACAAAACTGTTTTATATGAAGATAAATAAAAGTAAAAAAAAAATACTATTATGCAAAAAAAAGAAAGAATATGAGAATACAAGACTCTATGGAAGTCAATAAGAAATAGGCGAGATAGACTAGTCAGAGACATATTAGAGGAAGATTAATAGAGGTAGATTACTATTAGGAAATAGTTAAGGATGTAGGATGTTTTACTTTTGGGGAAATGCGCATATTGACTTAGGATAGGAAAGAGTCAAAGTGTATGTCCAACCACTCTTAGGACTGACAACCTTATGATAATGATGAAATATGACCCTGAACACTGCAACAATTTACCATATTTAAGATGCCACTTTAAAAGTCAAATAGTAGCAAAATATTTCTATTTCTGGTCCAATATCTGCATACGTTCGATTACAATTACAAAACCGTTCATTACAAATTCAATGATTCTGTTTCAACTCTTAATCAAATGAGTCACTTACCACATAATAAGCGGCGGTAGTTATATGGAATAATGGCGCGTTTAAAATGAGTGATAAAAAATTTAAATAGGACTTTAAAATAGAACAAGGCCGATAGTAACAGTGATTAAAAACCGCCAATGTTCTGACAAATACCTATGAAAATAATACATTGCTCTTTGTATTTAAGTAAACCAATTTTGTTACATTTGTCATTTGGAATTACCTGCAGCTTTTTTACATGGGTCAAATTAGGAAGACAAAATTCCCTAACAAATTCTACTCAACTAAATAAAAATAATTTTTACTAGGAGTATTAAAGTACGACACACGATAAAGTGAAGTAAAATGTGTAGCCCTCATTAGTTTAAATTCCTATTTATTGTTCAGTTCGTCTTTTCAAACTGACCCCTTAGATAAAATTCATATATCGATTACCGACGGCTTATTCTACATAGCTTGCCAATGTAAGCGCCATGGGCTATGATTAAAGGATGCAACCCTTTCACTAAAGATGCCGAAAGTAAGAGTGGCTCGCGTCGAGGTAATTGAGTATACGTGAACGACACATAAACGACCGCGTAACAAAAGGATTTCGAAAGTTTTCTAGCATTCCGGAAAGGGCCCTTTACAATATGCATTTAGGCTCTTAGGCGGAAAACGAAGTCAGTCGATATATGGACAATCTAATATATACAGTGCGAATATAAAAGTGCATACAGGGTGACAAATAAGTAAGCCTTTATACATAGAATGAAATAAATAAGCAATAGTTTAAGTGTCTAGTTAGTATCCCTGTGTAAATTATCTATCGTCATAAAATAACTGTTTAAATGAATAAATAAATTACTAGAAAATTCGTTGCATTACGATTAGATTAATATTCTATTGTTAAACGTAACTTACTTGACTGATTTAGGAATTTTTAATATTTTAGATAAATTTTCGTGACCGTTTAGTGGTTCTGCGCTGATGGCTTGTCTTTTTTGTCTTTCTTGACCAACAGTAGCTGGCAACGCTGGTTTTTCGTTATCAGAATCTGTATCTTCCTCGTCGTCTTGTAACGTCAATTTCTTGGTGATTATCTGTTTCGTGATAGGCTTTACCACTTGTCTAAACTTATCAATTTCATTTTGGAGATACTTAATAGTGGCTTCTTTATCTTCCAATTCCTGTTTCAACTTAAATATAGTATCTTCTTTGAGTTTCAGTTCTTCATTCTTCTCTTGAATTGTCCGTTTTAAAATCTAAATCAATAACTATTTAGTCTCGTTGTGTGTCCTGATGTTGAGGTGGTTAAATAATAGAACGCAGAATACGATAACAACTTTAATAAACAAGAACAAAAAAATGAAGACTAGAATTAAGAATGTAGAATGGTGAAGTTGAAATTAGGAAGGATAAGTCAGAACTGATTTTAGTTTTTGAAAAAGAGATCGTAAGAAGGGTGATAAGGAGGAGTTAGAAATAAGTTAATTAAAGTAGGGAACCAATAAGATGGTAGTAAAACCTGGAAATTTAGTTTAGAAGAAATACCTAGAAATTAAGTTTGACCCCAAATCACCGAAGAAACTGACCATAAAACTGCAATTAGGAAAAGTAAGAATTATAGACGTCATGCAGTTAGTATACAGAGTTGAATTGTTAAAAGGGATGATAGCAAAGTACGTAGGCAATTAAATAGTCGTTTAGCTGAAGAATAGGTATAGAGTAGGTATAGAATAGAGTAAGTATAAAAATAGAATTATAAGAAAAGAATATTTACACAATAATAATACAATAATACAGAAATTCCAAACACACAAATACATGCATCACAGACATACCAAAAAATATATACAACCACACACTCAATACCTTACTCTAAAAAATTAATTACTTTCTTAAAAACTATCAAATCGCCACAACACNCAAAAATTGAAGTAATTCCTTTACGATATATGCATAAAAAAGGCGAAGAAATAGGTTTGCTTCGAGGGTTTACTTTAAAGTAAAATGTTTTACATAATTTGTATTTATAAAAAGATGCATCTATTCAGAAACTAAAGGATTTTCTTTTAAAAAAAGAATTCTAGGTTCACAACAACTTTTTTCGCTCTTTTCAACTTTTTAGTAGCTGCCCAGGCATCACACGGCTTCTAACGTAAAAATTTATATATTTGTAGGACTGTTTTTGTATAAAAGTCTATCTAAAAGGACTTGTATAAGTAATCTTAGTTATGTGGTCCCAGTGTTGTGCTTGTTATGGTTGATTTGGTGCATTTACGTACAAGAAAATACTACAAACCAAGACGTATCTACACCACGAGAATCAGATTTTAAAACGTTATTTAGATTTGAGGAGGAGAATGTCATGTGGTTGACGGACCACTTTCTGGGCGCGTATCCCAGCCGTGGAGCAGCCGTATGGCCTGTGCAGAAAATGAAGAAATTCTGCGTTATTGTGCGAACCACTTTAAATTTTTTAACTTTTAACTCTGAACAAGTAAATCAGAGATGTATTAAACAAATAAAATAAATAGCTGGCACGGAGCACATACGTTGACTGCACACTGCAAATTTCAGCTAGTTTGTCGAAATCGATAGGGACTAATCTGTACCTTTCACTTTATTACTCCTTGCAAGGAAAATGTATATATTATGAATACGAATTGTAGCAAAACCTTTTACTTGAAAGCAAATGCTTTATTTTTATAAATACGGCCTAATGACTCAATTTTTGAGTTTTTAAGTTAATTTGAGAGAGAATCCGCTCTGTGGCGTTCAAAAAACGGAAATATCTATTCCTTCACTCAAAATTTGGTATAACTTTAGTGTAATCGGTTTTTATTTAATAATGACATCCCAACGTTTCGTATTCTTATTTTTATTGCTGAGTAAAATATGAAGCACTAAACAAAACAAAAGTTGCAGCCACATTTTAATAATACTAAACCGACCCATAAATTAATGCAAACCCATGAAGAACAGGCTTGTACAGGTCAAGGGAAGTGCTCACGCGCGGCGAAGCCCAATCCGTGCTCACCTGTTTTTGTCCGCGGCGCGAAATCAGGCCTGTGGGAAGCCACCTTTATAGATAAACCCAAAAAATACAAAATGTTTCAAAACTATGAGTTGTGGTATACATTATATACAGAATGTATCAGAAAATAGCTAAAATATGATCGTTCTAGAATTACCACACTTGCATTAATAACTAATGAATAATTAAATTTTAGCACCTTTAAGTAGAGAATGTTTGAAAGAATACACAAAAGTCTCTTTTGAAACACCACGTAAAACAAATTAAATATGCACCTGAAATTCGTTTTCAGAAATTGACATCATCGACGGCTTTTTCTTAATATTCTTCTCTTTGCGGAAGAATTTGGCAACCGCTGAGTGATAATTCATTTTGGAGCCTTTCTTGTAACTATCATTTCCCAAAACGGTGTTGTATTCCTTTTATTTTCCTGCGATGCAAAAAACACATTATTTTTCCATGGGTTTTTCGTGTTTGTGAATTTTGTCCTTATCAGCACCAAATATATGCACATACTGTGTGGTTAATTAAGTATAACAGAGCTTCTACGTATCTTTATGGAGGAACTAATACTTATACATTACAGTAAGATATCACATTGTTTTTAAAGGTGATTTTATGAGGACGGAAAAAATACTAATAAGCAAGAAATTAGTGATTAAACAGTACAGTACTGTATGAAAATAAATAAAAGTTAAACTAAAATACTGGTATGCAAGGGAAGAAAAACTAGGGAAAGAGCGAATATAAAGATAGGAGACGAAAAATTAGAAGAAGTGGCTGATTTTAGGTATCTAGGAAGTCAGATAAGTCAGTACGGAAGGAGTAATAGGGATATAAAAGAGAGGATAGCACAGGGTCGAGTCGCTTTCAATAAAAAGAAGTCACTTCTATGTTCGCAAATGATCAATTTAGAAATTCGAAAAAGATTGTTAAAGGTGTATGTTTGGAGCACGGCGCTGTTAAAAGCGTTGGAAATGTGGTGTTACAGGCGAATGATGAGGATACCGTGGATAAAGATGGTTAGAAATGAAGAGGTATTAGAATGAATAGGAGAACAGAGGACAGATGGAAGTCAATAAAAATAGGCGAGATAAGTTGGTAGGACCTCCTCAGGCATGAAGGTCTAGTCAGAGATATGTTAAAGGCAGAAACAGGAGTTAAGAAAAGTAGAAGTAGACCTAGATTAGATTACTGTTGTTAAATAGGTAAAAATGTGGGATGTTCTAGTTTTAGGGAAATGCGAAGATTAGCTCTAGATAGGATAGGAAGGAGTGGAGGTGCGTATCCAACCAGTCTTACGACTGATGACATAATGATTAGAGATAAATATCATATTTCTGAACTTACATCAAAGTCTAAATTTTATGTCTTAGGCTTAGAGCACACTGCGAATCTTCAGTCGTTACGACTAAAAAGTCGTAGTCGCAGGAAGTGAAAACGGTGCGCGCGACCAAAATCGCAGCTTTTAGTCAGTTGCAACATGAAGTCTCACAAGGAACAACACGTATAGTGGCACTGTTATTGGGAATGAAAGAGAGTAATACAAAAAGGAAGCAAAATAAAAATATTGGGTATCGTAATTTAGAGATTAGTAAAATGACCATTTTTTTTTTAATTCCGAGATATAATTTTTTCCGTATCCAAAACGTTATGTGACGTTTCTTCTTTTTTTGCACTAGAGGACTCGTAATCTGAGATGTATAGTAATTACAATGTACTTATTAATTATGAACAGAATAATCAGTGTCTTGCGACAGTTTGGTCATAAGTGTGTGCAGGTTAATTGTTGTCTATAGGGTTCATTATACACATCCCAAACACACTTATTGTTGTTATGAACCTTTAGAAAATTTAATTGATTAATAAATAATGTTTTAATATGAAAAAGTGAAACTTACATACAGGGCAGTAAAATGTTTTACTTTTACAAAACTAAGCAACGTTTCGCTAATGTTACGAGAGGTTTTATCAAGATTGTTTTTTAAGTCAGTTGACTGAGAAAACATCGGATGGGTGTTATAAGAATAACAAATTTATAACCCTATATATTAGCTGAACCTTTCTTATATAACTGGACTAGGGAAAGAAATAGAAACTAATGAACAATTAATATTTTTTTCCAAATCCAAGTCGAAATGAGACATTAAAACCCAAAATTACTACGTTTCGAACCTTAAGATACGTTTGGACACTCACCGTCATCCTCAATCATAGTCTTACGTTCAGTACATGGAATTTTAGGGTTGACTGTCTTATTTACATTAATTCCGCATAACTACCTTTGATTTTTTAAATTATTCATAAGTCGCTAAATACGTTATATCCTTTTTTACATTAATTTTATCTACACTAATATTATAAAGATATGTATAAAGTTTATAACTTCTTAAGTTTGGATGTAGGAGGTAATATTCAAAACTGTCCATCCGATTTCAAATATTCTTTCGCCAATATTTCGAATAGACATTCAGGGCGGATATAGGCCGTATAATCCCATTAAAATAAATGAGCTTTTAGTGGAGATTAATTATGCAACTTAAGTGGACGAAAAAACGACCGAGCGAGTCAATGCGTTTAATACAGACGCTCCTTAACGGTATGAGACATACGTAGTATGACTAAATATGTGTATATGTTAGGGTTAATTCACAAATTGATAAAGACTAGAATTTAAGCCAGTAAAAATAGAAGTAGGTATTTATTCAAAAACCGAAATCGAAAAGAATCCATTATTTTTATGGTAGAAAAGTATGAAATGGAATAAAAATTAAAAAAAGCTTGTTCCTTTTGTTTCATTTTTTTTAAGTATTTTCAAGTCTTTTATAAAAAAGTCAGGAAAATCGACTACCATAATAAAAAGTGAAACGAATAGTTTAGAAAATGCCAATCATTTTCTATTTTCGTATCTGCCAATCAACCGTTCCGTTTGTTTATTTATTAATTAGTGTGTTTATGTTACTTTATTAACGATAAAAAACCTATACCAGATTTTGTATTATCTACATAATTAGGTTACGAAATGATGGGCACAAAAAAATGCACTCTGCTAAAATTTTCCAAAATCACATGCTTTCATTAAAAGTAAGGTGCTAAAACATTTTCAAATGTTGCGCACAGGAAATAATTAGAATAGCAAACATTGTTCAAATTACAATATAAATAGAATAAAATTAATGAATTTATAAGCAAATGTGGAAAAGTGAATTAAATAATGATTGCTAATTTTTCTACGATAGTTATAATGCGAGATACACTATGAGTAAGTGCCAGCTTGACAAATCTCCAATCGTTTTTCACTGGACTCGAGCAACAAATTATATTTTCTATTTCAAAATACGCTACGTGTAATGCCAATTCGAAATTAGACTAGTATTTCGCCTATTTGTCAATAACCAGCTGAAGCTACAAATTTTTGGATTTCCTAATAAATTAACGATATAGTGAACTCCAGGCTGGACTGGAGCGATAAGTCATAGCCCTTACAATATCTCTCTACGTTACTTTTATTTCCAGATACGATATGTTTGGTCGGATTGTCGGCTCTACAGTCATTTTGCGCTGGGCAGCTGGAAGGTAATCTAACGACAAAATGGGTAAAAGTAGCATCTTCAGCGTAAAATTAGCGACAAGTTATAGCCTTCGCAGCAATTATCTACGTCATTTCCCTTTGGAAATACGCTATATGTAGTGCCAATTCGATATCATTCTTGTATTTCGTCTATTTTTCAGTAACCAGCTGGAATGACAAATTTTTGGATTAGGTCACAAATTATCAATAATTTATAGTGATCTCAGGGTTGGACCGGAGTGACAAATTATATCCCTTTATGTATTTCTCTACGCCATTTCTATTTCGAGATACGCTATGTGTATTGCCAATTCGACATCAGTCTAATAAATTCGTCTATTTTTCTGTAATCAACTGGAGCGACAAATTTTTGGATTTCCTAATAAATTAGCGACAAATTATAGTACACTACAATAGTTTCTGAGATATGGAAATTCCATCTAGGTCACAGTGATGAGCCCTGAATTTCGCAATGTTTACCATACACGTAATGACGGCCCTGCATTTTGGTTAACATCGCCATTCTACTGTTTATGTGCTACCTTCCTTCAACTATCATGATACAAATAATAAAATTAGTTCATAATGCTATACCCATAATGCGGGTTTAATCCACACGGAATTTTGATCGACCAAAATGTAGAATACGCTTATTACAGTTTTTCAATTTAGTTATAATTATTACCACCTGTATACGATATGCGTCAAGTTAAAAGAAACTGTTGTTTTGACAATACTTGTGAGGTTAATTTCTTCAAAACTGCCAAAGCACTTGGGTGAAGTTATATTTTTAAGGAACGTTTGGAATTTTAGGCATAGAACACCTACTTGAATTTTAGGATTTTAAAACCGAATCAACTGAGTTGAAAATAACATTTTTGATGACGTATTATAAAACCAATACGTAATCAAATTATTAATGAATGAATTTGATCACAATGTTGTCACGAGATATTAATTGTGACAATTAATATCAATCATACTAAACTTGTGAATAATATTCACAACACTTCTTCTTTCTTATTTATAAATGATCTACTTAATCATATTTTTAGTCTCAAAACATCAGGCGCTTCAAAGAGACACCTCATCCTTATTATCTCCTTGAGTGATATCATTTCTGTTATTACTATATTTAAAACCACACAGCTTACAATTACCGCATTACCTCATATGAATAAATCATTTCGGTTACTGGGCTAAAATGTACAAAGAACCATGCTTTTCCTTTCACTATAACGAATCATATTTCTGCTAATACTAATTTTATTTATTCTACTAATGCGCTACACTGTTCGTTATTATTACTTTTCGTGTGGTGCTGATTTTCATGGCTGTGTCATGTTAAATGAACGTGATAGTTTATATAATTAGTGCAACTTATTTTTTAATTTAAGTGGTAGAGTTAGAAACACATTCTAATAAGACACCTGATGTACTTTAAAATAATGAGAAGTAAACAAACCTATCGGAAAATTCTACTATTACAAAAGCGTCTGTTTGTACATAAGGTTTTTTGTCCTAATATTATACGAGGGTGGATTGATAAGTTTCCGGCCTGACCAAGAAAAACAAGGTTTGTAAAAAATTTTTTTTTTTATTTCTCAACATAATCTCCTCCAAGGCTGATACATTTCTCATAGCGGTGTTCCAGTCTATTAATGCCATCTCTATAGACTGATTCGTCAAGCTCCTCAAAATAACCATTTACAGCTTCGATTACTTCTTC
>NW_020442435.1:611656-613373 GCF_000699045.2 Agrilus planipennis
TACATATATGAAATCCTATGACATTGTTAGTTACTTAATAGTGGATTAATATGCAATGAGGGAATATATGCTACAGTTTGATTGTTGGGGGGCACAGCAACGGTAACAATAACTTTATTATTTATATTATATTTATTTATGCAGTCAAACAACAGCATTATTCGATAAGTAGGGTAGATCAGGTTAGGTTAGTTTATGATAAGAAAAGACAGCACTCAAGAAACTAGGTAAAGTAAACAATTATTAAAAGTTAGAATTAAAAAAAAACAAATGATTTTCGTGCATTGGACGGGTTACTTATAATTAAATACGAAACACTGTCAACACTGAATTTTTTTTTTTCTATAGGGGTTAATAAAGGTACTTATGCAATATTTGATGAAGAATGTCTATTCCTGTAAGGATTTCGTACCCTTTCTAGTGCAACACAAATCAGAAAACTATAGATACTAGGTAATTATTTATTTATTTGCTTTATTTACTCTCATATATTGTTGCTAATTTCTTTGCTGACATTTCCAATTTTACCATAATTATTTGGTTAGTTTACAGTTCACTTATCGTAACGCGTTGTCATCCTTCTCACTGCACACAATACGCAAATATACAATTACAGATGACATCCACTGATAAGAGGTCAAGTCAGTTCGTTTTTGAGTTAGACAAACGTCTTTACAATAACCGCTAAAATAAAAACCTTTCGTTTTTCATGATGAAAACACCAATTGTTTGTTGCAATTGTACGAACAAAAATACGTTTAAATATAATTTTTAAATCTATTTTTCCGATAGGCCCAATACTAACAATTAAATTCACAATGCGAAAGACTACTAATTCAATGAATTCACAAGAATCTAGTTATCTGGTTGTGTGTAATTAAAAAAAATCTTAATAAGAGAATACGAAAATAGACATCTTTTAAAATAATCAAAGTAATAATTTTACAATTGTAAGCATACAAAAAAATTATTGACTAATTAATATATTCACTACCTCATAATATTATAGGAAAATGTAGAATATGATAGGCTACCTTCACAGAGTGAATGACGAAAGCAAAGCGAAAGCAAACCGCTTCACCACCCTGCATTACTCGCTTCTCGTGATTCTTCGATTTCGACATTTTAGATTATTATTAATTCTGCTATTTAAACGGTCACTAATTAACTTACTGACCTGTTATGTTGTTAGGCGTTAACTTTCAATATTAAATAAACAATTTAGGGATACTATATAACAATACCTCTGCCTAGAATGCACGGTTTTTCCGGATATCAGAAACGAAAGTGCATCATAATAAGGAATTGCATTTAAGCACTGCTCATTAAGACAATATTTTTACATTTTTCACACTAAAATTGCCATCCGAGCCGAAACCGATGGTAAAAACACGCTAAAGATGATAAAATATCGGGTTGTTCGGAAAGTCATTTCGTTTTTTCCCGACAGAGGATTTAATTGTATTCTTTTGCACCCAACTTCACTTTTAAGCCGTATAATTTTTATATGCTTTGAGAGCTCATATAGCAAGGCTTGTGTGCGAAAAATTCCAATTAATTCTACGCTGTAGTTTTTGGTTGGTGCCCTTTTAAATATGGAGAGCGATAAGCAGCATTTTCGACATATCTTATTGTTTTACTACAGAAAGGGTAAAAATGCTGTTCAAGCCAGAAAGAAATTGACTGATGTGTATGGAGAAGGTGTGTTGACAGTACG
>NW_020442435.1:613852-625926 GCF_000699045.2 Agrilus planipennis
GCGGCGGTCTCACCCCCATAAAAAGTTATGGGGGTTGAAAATTGATTATTTTGACAATTTTCATACACTATAATTCAAATAAAATTCATAAAAAAAATATTTTCAAGCGGGTGGAGGTGGGGGATCGAAAGAGGGTGGTCACTTGAACAAAACCCGATAACCTAACCTACCCTATTGATAAAGATGTTTAAATAACGTTTAATATAACTTTCTCAATATTTTTATGTATTTTTCCTTTAGTTTCACCTTTGAATATTGTTTAAGAATGACTATATAAATATTTACATGCCTAGAAATGTATAAAAATTGGCATATTTATTAACTTTGAACCCCCATAACTTATTATGGGGGGTGAGACCACCACGAACTTTTTATGGTACAGTGGTGGAGGAGACCTCCTCTTTCGATCCCCCATCCCCACCATCGTCTAGACCTTTACCGTGTCTTCTTTTGGGGTTGTGATTCCCTCCACTTGTGGTTTCATGTGCGCCACTGAATAATAATTCTACAAATGACTATTTACTTAGTATAATCTGACGAAAGATTCTTGTGCAATTATCATTATAACAATGTGTCATTCACGGAAACAAAACAAAACTAATCATAATGACCGATTACTTGAAATATCTTCTTTCTTTGGCAGTCGTGATGTTTTAAGGTTTTGATACAGTAATAACGCTCTAAAAATAAAAGAGTATGGCTTTTGTTATATCGGAAAATGCTTTAGGACGAATTTTATAATTATGTATTATAGGTAAACTAAGACGCAGAAAATGTGAAATATAGATCCACAATGTTAACGTAACATTTCATTCCAATAATTCACGCGCACGTATGCAAATAACTACATATTTGCCGATCTACGGAATAGCGCACCTTTTTTTTTGCAAAAAAGTCTTACCTTGGGTACAATTTCTTAACTGCTACTATCATTTGACCTTGATTCCATTTGAAAACGAGTAAATAGTGTGACCCAACTAGTACTAAGAGATCAGAAAAATTGAAGGAATCCAGCTGTAGAACGATTTGTTTTCAAATGATTTAGAATTTATTAATTTTTAGACGATATAGTAGAATCCGCTTATAATGACATTGAAGGGAAATGACAAACACGTCATACTAAGCGGGCGTCATACAAAGCACAGTCTTTCCATTTCTATTTTGGTTAGTTATTTGGTTTAATAGAGAGAAAAACTACAAATTATATGTATTTAGGATCAGAAAAATGAGCGAAAATGTTATTATTAATCATTTGGGTCGCTATAGCCGGATGTGATTTCTTGAGAATCAGTCATAATAAACAGTATGTCATTTTAAACGGAGTCGTTATATCCAAACTTTCCTATAGAGAATTTAATATGAAAACCAAACTTAACACTGCAATTATTTCATATTAAGCGGTTGGTCAGTATAGGCGGAGTCATAATAAACGAATTCCGCTGTACATGGAAAGTCATAACTGTTGGGACATACAATAACTACTAGCTATCAAGTTGAAACAAGTATAACAATTTTACATACGAATGATGTTTAAGTATGTCATGTTTTGTAATCAATTACTAAAAAGTTTTGCCAAAAAATTACCGCAGTGCCAGAAACGATTTATGAAAATCTTGGGAAATTATTACCAAAAAACAGTAATATTTTATTAAGGCATGTTTAGGTCCTGTACTTACTCCATATCTCAATAATTATGACATGACCAACACTGTATAGTTAAGAGTTAAGATTAATTTGTGTATTATCGTCAAACTATTTCATTTTTATTTCCAGAACATCGTTCCTATGTATATTACTGTTGTTAAGTCCTTTGCTAATAACCCTTACAATTTTATATCACGATGGTAGGTAGGTTAGGTTTACTTCGTTTGAGTTGCCTTTTCCGATCGTCCCTTATAATCCTAATCTAACCATTTTTGTTGCTGTTTTGAGTGCCTCACTGAAAATTCATGATGACGTTTCGTTTAAAAACTCGATTTATCGATTATTGCTCCAGCTGATTTTTCCAAGAAAAATTAATACATAGAAACTTGAATAAAAGATATTCGTATTATAAAACTTGCACTCGAATCTAGTTAGATAAAAATTAGTGTTAGAGAAATGGAGAAATTCGAGTTAAAGATTTTTGAAATAAAATAAAACAATATTAACATAAAAGTTACGGGAACAGAAAAATTATCAAATTAGAAAAGATTTCGAGTCATAAAATTTCAGATTACAGAAGTTTAACTGTGCATTCAATTAGATTATGTATTAAGGATGATGTTGTCTTGTAATAACAGATGTGATTCCCAAAATGTGAAAAAAAAATTTATTTCTGACAAAGCTACACCAACTTCAGAAAACTACAAGATTCTTTTGAATGAAGCACCTATTAATTACGCACTAAATTTAGACCATCTCCATTCAATAAAGACACCAAAAGCTACATATTGTAAGAATATAATTTGTGTGCTGAACCCCAAAGCTAACAAAAAAATACTCTTAATTAATTCGTAAAACAATGATTTTCACACATGAATCACAACTTGGATGCACTTGATCCATTTTTAATTTTCACGGAATAAATACGCCATTATAACACCTGCGAATAGAAATATAGCTTGTTGTGAAGCAGGAAGTTTAAAATTGTCGATGACGTATTTGTTCAAGTACGCCTAGACTAGACCATCCCAATATGAAATCAAAGAAAATAGCGTCATCAAATTTATGAACTTTTTACTTTTGTTAAAACCGGCGAAATTAAAAAAAATTGCGTTGTTTTACTAAACTTTGAGAATTTTATTGTTAAAATGCTTCAATTTTAAACCAATTGTTCTAATAAAATTTGAAGAGAATATTAATAATAATGGACATTGATTTATCTTACAACTAGTTGGGGTACTCGGCTTCGCTTAGGCCTAACCCTTAGGGAGTTAATATGAGATTGTGTGGTAATTAAAATAAAGGGATAAACTACATAGGTAGTTCCACCCGATATAAAAAAGGCTTCAAATAGTTCACAATGCTCTAGAACATTCTACAACATTCGAGTGTGTTCTACAACGATCTGGGACATTACAGACTATTCCCGAACATTCCACAACATTCCAGAATGTTTTCGGATATTTCCGAACGTTGGAACCCATGACGAACCTTCCTTTACATGCCCCTACTAATACATAGCTCCACCCATACAAAAAAGGCTTCGAATGGTCCACAATGTTCCAGAATATTCTGGAATGTTGTGGAAAGCCCTCGAATACTCTTAAATGTTCTGGACTGTTCTTGAAAATTCTATAGGGCGAAACATCAAGCCCGCATATCTTCAAAAGCACGCCCTTTAGGTAAAACCCGGAATTTTCTTCATGGACAGGGTATTAGGTACCTATCGCGGGAGGCACAATATGATTGCCGTTGTTATTGTAACTATATCAAAGACTTATTGGATGACTTTTCGTAAAAAAAATTCAAAGTTTTCATACACGTACGACAAAATTTTCGACATTTTTCAGAGATTTGGAATAACAGAAAATGGTACCAAAAAAATGGAAAATTCAAATGGAAGGAATGGATGATCTAAAAATGATGAGAGAAATATTATTGAGGAGGACAATAGCAGAAAAACTAGATAATAAAAATATTTAGTTCGTAAAACTCATATGTAGAAATAGAAATAGAGTGGCTAAATGTAAATGCAGCTTGTATATATGAAGCATAATATTTCTAATAAAGCTATCTATTTATCTATCTATCTATCTATTTACTAATAATTAATGCTCTTACGTATCTACTCTATCAGAATATCTGCACCTGGATATTTCATGGCCAGACAGCAAAGCTATTTATGAAACCTAAATAATTAAAAGGTTCAGTAATTTAGAAAACAAAGAAAGACAAACAACAAAATTTGTATTAAAAGATCAGTTTCACCAAATTTTGCAAAATTGGCTTTCAATAACAATTCTTCATAAAGTGAATAATTTACTTATTTTTAATCAACATTAAGCTGATTAATTTAATGGATGCTTAAAATTCATGAGACATATACTTGCGACGATATTTCCTGAAATAACCTGTGACCGTGTTTTTACCAAAGATATCGATATTTTTGAGCATCACTACACCCTATAAATTACGGAATATGTTTGTTTTAATACGCAACACTCCCGGCCCATCATCGTTTATTATCATAACCTTAAACTATTCGCAAAAGACAGGATTTCAATTGATCTAAAATAAATGGCAGGAATATGGTTTATAAATTTTTAACATTGTACAGATCCACGAAGTTCCAAACTGATAAACAACCACATACATCAGACTAATAAAATAACAATTTCTTTCTCTTCGTAGTTCCGATGTCTGCAGAACTTTTTCATAAAATCATTTTATACCTCAGCTTCCTCTCTTTAAGTGGTTCGATAGGGGAATCCGCAGAGGGATTTCGATTATCCAACCAAATCTTGGATATCAAAAATAGACATAAAAAATAGTTTTATTCTTTAATTAGACGTTAGGTAACTTAATATGATTAGTGACTGGAGACATCTCTACTAAGTAATATTACAAACCTGTTTACATCAGACACTAGAGTAAAACATTATCATATTATCAAATGCGTTCGCATCAAGCAACCTTACTTTTGGTCATTGTGGCGAGTTTTTCATAAATCTTAATCTTATTGAAACATTTGCGATTTTTTTTACATACCTCACATTACTTCAATTTAAAATTAGAAAATACATCCCCAGATGTTTATTTACTTTTCATGAAATTACTTGAAAACTTTTCGTCTAATTAATTTTTTTTTTAATTTTAATCGTCTAGATAAGTAATAGATAATATTATGGCTTGTTACCACTTGTTGATTACCGCTGATAGTAATAGTTAAAATAACCCACCTTATCAAGCTTCGTCCATAAAATTTAACGATTATTTCTTCCATAAATCAATGCTTTTTATAGCAAGCCTTACTCTTTACTTACTTACTTAACTGTCTTGAGTGGTAAATATATTGTTATTAACGGAATTTTTTTATTTAGGAACATATATCACGATTATATTACCTATACATCTACCTACATAAAATCACATACATTTTCAAAAAACTTTGCATGTGATTCACGACCTCACGATGATATAGGTGTAGTTACATACATTTTTTCGTTCATTTAATTGAAAATTTCATTTTTAGTCTTGATAAAAAAAGTGAAAAACATACGTAGTTTTTCAAAAATAAATTTTCATTTATGTTAGTACTTTAATCCCCGATGTGGATTTGCCAGTCGCGCAACTTAATATACGTGGATTAGCAAGTCAGACAATTGTCACTTTACCTCAAAGTTAATGATTTATTAAAAGTTTCAATCGTATGATTTTCTTCAACATTAAATAAAAATGGAATCTTTATTAAGTTACCTTAAATGAAAAATTTTTATGGATACCAATGGTAGAAGTAATTAAGAATGTCATGGGTAGCGCAAGACTTCGCTTATTCATTGATTTTGCATTCAAGGTTTTTTATGAAGTGTACAATTAACGGTAGAAATTCAAAAAAGATTGTTAATGGTGTATGTTTGGAGCGCGGCGCTGTACGGGTGCGAAACATGGACGGTGGGAGCGACGGAAACGAAAAGCTTATAAGCGTTTGGATTGTGGTGTTACTGACGAATTATGAGGACACCTTGAATAGAGAAGGATAGAGATGAAGAGGTATTAGAATGAATAGAACAGTGGACTCCATGGAAGTCAATAAGAAATAGGCGAGATAGGTTGGTAGGACACCTTGTCAGGCATGAAGGTCTAGAGACATATTAGAGGCAGAAACAGGAGTTAGGAGGAGTAGAGGCAGACCTAGATTAGATTACTGTTCACAAATAGTTAAGGACGCGGGATGTTATAGTTTTAGGGAAATGCGAAGATTAGCTCAGGATAGGAAAGAGTGGAGGTGCGTGTCCAACCAGTCTTAGGACTGACGCTCTTATGATGATGATGATGACAATATGAACTCAATAAGGTTCACCCCTCGTGCATTTCGCGGCTCATGAGATTTTGCAATAACTCTAGTACTACCCGAACTATTCTACCACTTTCAATAACGGTCTTATTTCAGGCCGGGTACATCAGGCAAAAAACCAAAAAATCGGGAAACCATACTAACCTAATAAGGATATGATTATGGGAAGGAAGAATGCCCCTCAAGGCAGGGTAGTCTTCCCAGTTCCACTTTAACCTATCCAAGACGCAAAAATGAATGTGGATGTATTAATATGATAATCTTTAGGCGGGGTAACTCCCTTACATTATAGATAATAACATACTCATATTATCTTGAAAAAAATTAAAAAAAGTAAACACATTGTTGATGTCGTTAAATCCATCTGATTTACAGATGATTGATTAAGAGTGATTGTACTAAAAAAAAAACGTAATTAAGTCCATATAGTATTATGTATCAGGTCAAAAAACCAACGGCTACGATTTTAAACAGCTATCTGCAACAAATATCTACAACATTAAAGAATTAAGAACGAACAAATTAAACTAGTTGCATTTACTTCGAAAATAATTGTATAAATAGAAGAAAGAAGATTCACCCCAATTTACTTAGAGACTGAAACATATAACGACATGATTTGATCTCCGATTTTACGCAGCATGCCCTCCTTTGGGGGTTAATAATGTAGATATAATAATGTCCTCGCTCGATGTACGTATGCATTTGTGAGAAAATTTTGTATTTTTTAGCTATACTACATTGCATGACATTTTAAAAACGATTTAGTTAAAACAAAATGTTACCGCAAAAATCGTCAATTTTTTCGCCAACTGTTTTTTAAACTGTAAGTGTTAAATGCGATTTTTTTAATGTTATTTTGAACACAAAATTTCAAAATAAGCATCTATACGAGGGTGGATTGATAAGTTTCCGGCCTGACCAAGAAAAACAAGGTTTTTAAAAATTTTTTTTTTTATTTCTCAACATAATCTCCTCCAAGGCTGATACATTTCTCATAGCGGTGTTCCAGTCTATTAATGCCATCTCTATAGACTGATTCGTCAAGCTCCTCAAAATAACCATTTACAGCTTCGATTACTTCTTCATTGTCCGCAAATCTCTTACCGCCAAGCCATTTTTTGAGATTAGGGAACAGAAAATAGTCACTCGGGGCTAGGTCTGGAGAGTAAGGAGGGTGCGGCATCAATTCAAACTTTAGATCGTTGATTTTAGCCGTCGCAACGATTGACGTGTGCGCTGGTGCGTTATCGTGATGAAACAAGATTTTTTTCTTCGCCAGATGAGGTCGTTTAATTTTCACCTCGTGGCTCAAACGTTGCAATAAGTCTGCGTAGTATTGACCAGTGATAGTATTACCCTTTGCAAGGTAATCAATGTATATAATACCTCTTGCATCCCAAAAAACAGTAGCCATAACCTTGTTCGCCGAAAAAATTGTTTTTGCCTTCTTTGGAGTTGGTTCCCCTGGTCCAATCCACTGTTTAGACTGTTCTTTGGTTTCAGGAGTGTAGTGGTGGACCCACGTTTCGTCAACGGTTACGAATCGACGCAAAAATTCGCTTGGATTACGCTTATACAATGACAAATTTGCGGTAGAAATGTTTTTTCGAATCAATTTTTGGTCGACTGTTAGCAAACGCGGCACCCATCTTGCACAGAGCTTTTCCATATGCAAATGTTGGTGCAAAATATGTTGCACACGTTCATATGACATCTTACAGGTCTCAGCTATCTCACGCACTTTCAATCTGCGGTCTCCCAGCACTATTTGATGAATTTTTTCGATCATATCTGCAGTTGTGACCTCAACGGGGCGTCCTGAGCGAGGCCCATCAGAGGTGCTCACACGACCCTTTTTAAACTCGGAAACCCACTGCTTAACGGTTGAATATGACGGGGAGGATGTCCCCAGTGTTGAGTCCATCTCTTTTTTAATTTCCTTCGGCGTTAACCCCTTCAAATAAAAGTATTTGATGACAGCACGATTTTCCTGCTTTTCCATTTTTACGAAAACCACAGAGGCGTCTTGTTCAGCGTGCTGTCAAACCTACACTAGCAAGGAGATCGGGCTGAAACTATAGCTACAAGCTATCCAAGGATGGTACTATAGAATGTCACCTCAAGGTAGGCCTAGTGGCGTCATCTCTTGGTTAGGCCGGAAACTTATCAATCCACCCTCGTAGTTCCTGAGATGCAAAACAGAAGAAAGAGGCGCTGTCATGTTGGAAGTACTAGATCAGAATTTTTCATGTTGCTGTCACATAGTTAATATCATGTTATGATACTTCGGGTATGTGAAGTACAATGAGATACAAATACGGAACCCTGACATTAAATGTGTTCTTTACAATTCTCAAAAGATTCAATAAATATATCAAGTGTCATTGGGTATTATAAGCGGTAGAAATTTTCATTCACTTTTCTCACTTTTTCATAGGTATGTAGGAAGTTATTGTGCGAATAATTGTTATCGTGAAGATAGATGAAGACTGTTATCAGAATGCAACTTATGGTACACTCATCAATGTTTTTTCCCTGGCTCAGGTTTATAATTCAAGATAAAGGGTAGTTTTTTTACCTTGTAATCAACTCCCTTTGCACACTACTACTTTATCTATATTAATAAATGTAAAGGAGTTCAAGATTTTCTGCCAATTGCTGGAGTTTATGTGCAATTTGATATAGTGTAAGGGTAGTTTCCACACCCCCTTCCAGGTGATGTGCTTCGATTGCTTTGTGTAAGCAGTTTTGTCCAAGACGCAAAAATGAATGTGGATGTATTAATATGATAATCTTTAGGCGGGGTAACTCCCTTACATTATAGATAATAACATACTCATATTATCTTGAAAAAAATTAAAAAAAGTAAACACATTGTTGATGTCGTTAAATCCATCTGATTTACAGATGATTGATTAAGAGTGATTGTACTAAAAAAAAAACGTAATTAAGTCCATATAGTATTATGTATCAGGTCAAAAAACCAACGGCTACGATTTTAAACAGCTATCTGCAACAAATATCTACAACATTANCCAAGGATGGTACTATAGAATGTCACCTCAAGGTAGGCCTAGTGGCGTCATCTCTTGGTTAGGCCGGAAACTTATCAATCCACCCTCGTAGTTCCTGAGATGCAAAACAGAAGAAAGAGGCGCTGTCATGTTGGAAGTACTAGATCAGAATTTTTCATGTTGCTGTCACATAGTTAATATCATGTTATGATACTTCGGGTATGTGAAGTACAATGAGATACAAATACGGAACCCTGACATTAAATGTGTTCTTTACAATTCTCAAAAGATTCAATAAATATATCAAGTGTCATTGGGTATTATAAGCGGTAGAAATTTTCATTCACTTTTCTCACTTTTTCATAGGTATGTAGGAAGTTATTGTGCGAATAATTGTTATCGTGAAGATAGATGAAGACTGTTATCAGAATGCAACTTATGGTACACTCATCAATGTTTTTTCCCTGGCTCAGGTTTATAATTCAAGATAAAGGGTAGTTTTTTTACCTTGTAATCAACTCCCTTTGCACACTACTACTTTATCTATATTAATAAATGTAAAGGAGTTCAAGATTTTCTGCCAATTGCTGGAGTTTATGTGCAATTTGATATAGTGTAAGGGTAGTTTCCACACCCCCTTCCAGGTGATGTGCTTCGATTGCTTTGTGTAAGCAGTTTTGTCTATATATCCAGCCTAGAGATTAATATGATGTATATTTTTATTTTTAATGCTTCCCTATTTTTATCCTAATATATTTTTTTTTAATTCATTACGATTAATTAATAAATACAAAACCTTTCTGGCCGAATTTACCATTGTAATTAATAAAACCCCATTAAATCGGCCGAATTTACAACCTCCGGTAATTATAGACGAAAAAAATTAAAAAAAAAATGCGGTGATTCTACTCTTACTTCAACTAATCCGTAATTTTTATCTTTACTGCTTGTAACGTTGGCGCTTTGTTATCGAGTTTTTTGTTAATGCAAATGATTAGTATAAATTAATGCATGCGCCTTTATCGGCAAAGCATACATACATAAAGCATTAATGCGGTGATAAATGATGATAATTACGCGACGGTGTCAATGTATCCCATTCAGGAACACATCGAACACATTTATTAACTTATGAACTCTAAAACAAACCGTCCATTTGTAATTTTACGAAATTTGTAAATAAAACATGGAAAACAACTACAAACGAGGTTAGTAAATAAAGTATAGAGATTACCAAGACTGGCATTACATATGACAACAATGTCCAAAAGCTATGGGATGTCCATTAAGCTACATTCATACCAAAAAAAACAAGAGAGTCTTCATGTTTACAGTGAAGGTGCATTACAGTTATTTATTGGTAGTTTATTTTCTGGGGCTCGCAAATGTGATGAACATTTAATATTAATGAAAAATCGAAGAACACACATCATTTCGATATTCCTTGCATGACTATATTTCAGTTTTTTAACTTATAGTTCGACTATTTTTAAGTTTTTTGACTTATAGTTCGGTTATCTTTTAATGGCGTGGGAATCCTGGAAGTAGGTGAATACCACAAAATCTTTTGTTTTAACAAACTATAGGGATAATAATCATCATCATAAGGTCGTCAGTCCTAAGACTGGTTGGACACGCACCTCCACTCATTTCTATCCTGCGCTAATCTTCGCATTTCCCTAAAACTAGAACATCCCACATCCTTAAGTTTTTGCGAGCAGTAATCTAATCTAGGTCTACCTTTACCCCTCTAACTCCCGTTTCTGCCCCTAATTAGACCTTCATGACTGAGAAGGTGTCCTACCTATCTCGCCTAATTCTTAATGACTTAATTCCATAGACCCCTCTGTTCTCCTATTCTTTCTAATATATATTCATTTCTAACTTTCTCTATCCACGGTATCCTTATCATTCGCCTGTAACACCACATTTTTAACGCTTGTAACCTCTTCTTTTCCGCAGCGTCCACCGTCCATGTTTCGCACCCGTACAGCTCCGTACACTAAATATATACCTTTGACAATCTTTTTCGAATATCTAAATTAACCGTTCGCAAGCATGAAAGTAACTTCTTTTTATTGAAGGCGACTCAACCCTGCACTCCTCTGCTTTCTATCCTTCCTGCTCCTACTTTCCTACCTAAAATCGGCCAGTTCTTGTAATTTTTAGTCTGCTATCTTTATATTCGCTCGTTCGCTACTTTTTCTTCCCTTGCATACAAGTATTTTTGTTTTACTTTTATTTATTTTCATACAATACTGTTTTGTCAATACTAGTTGAATTATAAAGTAATTATTCTAAATACAATTAACAGAAATAAATTAGTCAATTATAATGCTAGGCTCTGTCCGCGGCTTCGCTCGCGTTGATGGTCTTCCGCGTCAAAGATCATCAAAGAGACAGTGTTGGACCAACCAGATGAAACATTCATTTTACGTAAATTGGTTTTAGTAATTCTTGCATTTGAAGCACTATATAACTTTGGCGACTGTTAGAAACAGTACATATTCTTATCTGTATTAATAATTTAATAAATTCAAGTCACTTTAATTACTTTCTACGGTTAAAAGTTTTCGCGAGTACAGTTTCTGACGACTAATTAGAAGTACTTTGGGCTTCAGATGCGTCTAGAAATATAATGGTAATTAAAAATTAGACAGACTTCTTAACACCAAGATTTCACAATTTCGCATTAATTTTGATACTATAAAGCTTACCTTGAAATAGAAATCGAATTCATTACCACTAACGATATGATGATCTAAATCTAAAACCAGATAATAATAATTACAAGGCTATTGTTTGTTTAACTTATCATCCCGCTACATTTTAAACTACCTCTTTAACTGATGTAGTTTCTGTTCATTTAAATAAATCTTACATTTCATACCACTCAAGAGTCAGTTCTATGCCGTGAAAAATACGGCGTGATATAGAGAAATTCCTACAAATACGATCAATCGTTTTTTTATATACAAGTAATAAATCCAATAAATGCAATTTAAAGCTTGTGAAAGCTAGTTTTAGACTGCATTCAGAGAAAAGGAGATAGTGATATC
>NW_020442435.1:626296-630916 GCF_000699045.2 Agrilus planipennis
GGGGGTGGGGGATAATCTAGACCTTTACCTTTTATTTTCATTTTTATTATAGATTTTTATTAATTATTTTAATTTTTTTTCTCATTGATTGGTGAACTTATTAGCAAAAATACCACGAATACGATACCACGTCGTACTTGTTAAAAGATGATGCATATAGGGTGACAGGAAAATTGCTCGTATTCCTCTCAATAGGAGGAACTATCACTAATCTGAAATGATTTAAACTTTACCCCTTGGGGGTTGGAAATGCACCATTTTCGAGAAAATCTACTTCGGTTTTCTTGCTACAAAAATCCAAATTTTAGCGATCAGATTATGGAAAAGTTTAAGCCAAAAAGTAATATTTATTTTTTTTTTAAAATTCGGATTCTTGTAACAAAAAAACCCAAGTACTTCCTTGAAAATAGTCTATATCCGATACCTAAATAATAGGGGTTAAATCATTCCAAATTAGTGACAGTTTCGTCTCCCGAAACGAATACAAGCAACTTCTTGTCACCCTGTATATGTAATGGAGTATCCCTATATCCGATTTTGAACTTGCCACTGGCGTATAGAAGCATGATTATTTTCAATAAACGATTTCTTTGAACGGGATCCAAGTAATTAGTATTGAACATAGAACATATGTACTTAATATAACAACCTTCAAGTTCAGTAATCAGAAGTAATTTTATACAAACGTCAAGTTATTAAACAGAACTGAAAATGAGCTGCAAAAGCGGATGTCTATAAAATTTTGCGAGAATTACAAGAAATTAATCAAGATCGTGTTACACGCGATGAGAACCTAAATTGGCTAAAGTATCGATCTACATAATTGCTCAAAAATTGTGTTTTAGTTGATTTTTCCAAGATTTTTCAAAATTATTAGTGTTAAATTTAGATAGATTTTGCTGCTGTTTTTGTTAAATTCAGAAATTTTAGCTTTCGTATTTAGATTTATTTCTTTCTTTTACTGTTCAAAGTCCAATCCAAAGGAATGTATTAAGAAAGAGTCAATTGCCTGGCCAATTGATTTTTATTAACAGATAAACGAAATAAAAGAAATATGTAATTTATATATTAATGCCGTTTTCAACTTAAAAAACGTTTTCATAAGATATCAATAAAGTGCAATGTTGATGTTTATATTTGTTAGAAAAATTTTACTCTGTGCTTTTCAAGGACAAAATTCACAACAATACATGAACAGCTAGTAAATACTAAAATACACATATAAGAAGTAAGACATTTTTAAAAGGTAAACAACAAGGGTATGTAAAAATATTTATGAAAAACCAGTTGATATTCACGCAATTTACAAATAAATATCACCACAATCAANTTTTTTTATACACAAAATTCGCCGAGCAAAACCCGAAAATGAAAACTATTGTTTGACCATCACCCCTCTTCCCCTTTATAAAAACACTTTTTTAATGTTTTGTAAGGTAATCGCGGAGCTGTACAGGTAAGAAACATAAACGGTGAGCGCGGCCCATTCCAGGTCCATCAATTTAGTTGTCAGTGAAACACGGTATTTTCTTCAGTAAAAGGGTTACCGTGAAATTCACATATTTAGGGGGTAGGTCGGCAAAACAGCCCATGAAAATTGTAGGCCAACATGACCGTTTGCTTTTGGTGAGATGTATTTACAAATTGCGCAAAAAACAGATCATAAATTTTCATATCTTCGTTAATTTGACATCTTCAGGGCAGAGGCGTTGTCATACGGACCAAAATTCTTGTAGGCCAACTTTATTATTAATTTTCTTATTGCATTATTTTATCATTACAGTAGGAGACAAATGATTAATTACCCACACATACACGTCATTATTCTGACGTGTTTTCCGATTTTGGGATTGAAAACGGTCCATTTCCCAGAGATTTCCCAGATAAAAAAAGGTTAAAATAAAGTCAACCTTAAAGACAACTGTTAACAATTTAAAAGAAAAAACAACGGAGCTATACTGTCAATTAACACTAACAATTCGATTTATACTATCTGACGGTTACTGTAAATCGCAGTCTGGAAGCAATAAAAAAATATAGTATAGGTACGTTTTAAATCTACGAGGAACGGCCAAGCCACAAGTTCAGTTTATGAAGACTATAGGTAAGGAGTTCAATCACTGTATATAGAAGTTGTGCCGAATTTAATAAAATAATAGAGACACCATTTGACTTGAAAAATATGAATGTATTCAGCCTGTTTCTGCAGGAACCATGGCAACGTTAATAATGCATATTCTACTTTTTATTTCATTGCCATTTATGACATCTGAAGATACAGGTTGATGGATGTTTAATATCAAGTATGACTCAAAACGTCGATCTTGAATTCATATCGATCGTACGGATCTCTATTATTTTATGAAATTTTCTGGGCGATTTTCACATGACATTACATATGAAAATTGAACCCTTTATCTACAATCTTTATGGTTCACTCAATTCTCGCTAATGATTTTTTGATCTGATCGCGACTTAAGCGTAACTTGACTCACGGAGAAAATGAAAAGGAAAATTTACCTAAATATTATAGCGACATTTACAATTTACCTCACTAACCCTTTGCTTCGTAAGCGAAAATAATTAGAATTACAATTTGGATTAGGTATTTTGTTGATATTACAAATTAAATTGTTCTAATTAAGAAACTTGAAATAACTTTAAAAAAAAACATGTCGAAATTGAGTTTATTGCAAGTTATCTAATGAATTCTACTATTTCTAGCGCAAATTCAGTCCTTTACAATAGAAAATTGTAATTTTTCGTTATCATAAAAATTTAGTTTTCTCCGTGCTGATAGTACGAAGTGGACCCAATGAGCACTCATAGAAAGAAAGCAACACAAACTGAGAGGATAGATACATTTCCTCACAAAATTTTAAAAAAGTGAAATTCAAATCCTTTAAAGCATTTTAGCCTGTATTCTGTCAATGGTCCTAAATTCTTACATTTGACTTATTTCACTTTGCTAATCATTTATCATCTTCAATCTCAAATGACTTCTTGTTAAAAATTTTAAGGGACATTGGATCCGGGGCGGCACTTTTCAGGAGTACCGGCCAAACCGGTATAAATAAAAATTTGCTTTCGAAGTCCATGTCCTGACAAAACGCGATAATCTATGTATTTTGTATTACAATATTTAGATCAAAATTATAGCAAAAATATGAGACAATCTTAGATAAAACCAATTTAGATATAAACAACGATATAAATGAATGCGCTCTCTTCATCATTTTCCGACTTTGATAAATAACGATGATTATGACATAATTACATTTTCATAAGTACCCACATACGTACGTACTTAACCCTTTTAAAAATGTCTTACTGTTTTAACACATTTCAAAAACAAAAAAAATAAATTACCATAAGTACCCACATACGTACGTACTTAACCCTTTTAAAAATGTCTTACTGTTTTAACACATTTCAAAAACAAAAAAAAATAAATTACCAAACAAAAAGGTACTCTCAGGTGTAGAATCCTCTTCGCAAGTAGCTAATATAAAAACAATTGTTATTCCTTTCACTTCATAAACAATACTAAAGCACTTTTACGAGCAGTAATGAATTTAAAACAAATTCACAGCGTTCCTCTTTATTTTTTATTGTTATTAAATCAACTCCACGCACCAACACTCTACGATCTAAACTAATGTAGGTATTGTTCTAAAACAATATCGCGACCTGAACCCGACCTGCTATATTCGCGACAATCGTCCACAGACTGCTTGGATCCCGAACGACATCGTCACATTTCACTCATTCTTGGAATAGAATCGGACTAATAATGTGAGTAGTGACGCGTTCGCTCATTTTTGTTAGTCATATTTGCGGGGAGTCGGCGACAAAGACAATCTATACAAGTACCTCAAAGTGTTACTAAAGGTAAAAACTCTCGCATTCGATCAATCGCAACGATCGATGCTTCCTCTAGCGCCGATCACGAAAAATTAATACGAAACGAAACGTTTCAAGACGAGAGGCGGCTTTTACCTTGAAATGATGAGGCATGTGATCGCACAAATGTATGCGTGTGTTTGTGTATGCGAGAGATACGGGCCACTATTTATTGTTATATCGTAGAGGCAACGATGAACGTGTAATTTTAAATAAAAACATAACGATTAGACGTATGCATAAGCACATACTAGCCAAGCTTCGTTTTATAAAGACATCGGCTATAACTACAACTCTGATGTAATGTAGGTTTTTAATAGTACCACAAAAGAATGATAGCGAAAAGCATTTTAATTGATTAAGATTAATTCTTTATACTTATATGTATATATGTATTAGTACTACGGAAAAATAAAATGGACATGACTATTTCGTCCTGACACTTTCAAAGCTTTCTCCTGAGCTTTCAAATAGATAGCTTTTCGATGATTGTGACCTTCCAAGTAATATTTATCACAAAATGTTCAGTTTGGCATTAAATAAGAATTCTTGGTAAAGGTCTAGATGATGGGGGTGGGGATCGAAAGAGGAGGTCTCCCCCACCACTGTACCATAAAAAGTTCGTGGCGGTCTCACTCCCATAAAAAGTTATGGGGGTTCAAAGTTAATAAACATGCCAATTATTATACATTTCTAGGCATGTAAATATTTATATAG
>NW_020442436.1:0-1165 GCF_000699045.2 Agrilus planipennis
TTACAAAATTTACAAAGTGATGTATTTTGAGTTCCTACAAATGCTCGAGGATTTGATTTTAAATTTTGATTAGAATTTTTGTAACGATTATTATGGTTAGTATTATTGGACAACTCTAATTCATCACCTCGCGCTTGCTTGCTCAAAAAATCAGTTAATTCCAAAAAACTCGGCATTTGTGAATTTTCTAATGTTCTTTCCCACGCCCGGCGGGTACCTTTATCTAATTTTTGAATGATAATATAAACTAACATTGCGTCCCAAGAATCTACGGGTTGTTTTAATGCTTTCAATGCATTAACGTGCATTAATGCTTTTTCCATCAATGCCCTTATATTGTGCGAAGATTCCTTTGAAACTTCAGGGATATCAAGAATTGCCCTAATATGAGTTTGAACTATAATGCGCGGCTTATCACATCGTTGTTTTAACAAGTTCCAAGCAACAAGATAATTTTCTTCAGAAGCTGTTAGAGGATCAATTATTGAGGTCATTTCTCCACGTAGCGCATTTTTTAATAAATGAAACTTTTGGACTGCAGGAATAGCATTATCGTTATGAACTAAAGATTGAAATGTATCATGAAAACTATACCACTCTATAGGATTTCCATCAAACGGTCTTATTACTATTTTAGGCAATAATGCATTAATTTGTTGTACTTTATTTTCAGAGTCTACAGATTTAACTGATTTAGAGGAATTTGATACTGAAGAACTTAAACTACGCAATTTTTGATTTATAATTTTTGCACATTTAAAATATAGATCATCGAATTCAGAACGTTCCGTTTCTTGCACATTTAATAATTCTGTTGATTCTATTTCTTCTAAATATAACTCAAATTCAAATTGGTTATCTGAAAATTTCTGAAAATATTCTTCTAATTTGCTTTTACGAGTTTGAACATCATCTAAATCGCACATAGTGTTATTATTTAGATAATTAATTAATTTCGATATATTTGCCTTACAGACAGAACGTGTTTTAATATAGGCTTTGCTTTTTGTGTCAGCCATGATAATAGAAATTGAATCAATCTTTATAAAAAAGGATTGTGTAGATACAAAGGAAAATTAGAGATTATTAAGAGCCTACCTTAGTGTTGATGATTTTCTTGATTGAAACCAAACGAGATCCGTGAATGTTGAAGTTGGAGTATGAT
>NW_020442436.1:2378-76127 GCF_000699045.2 Agrilus planipennis
CTTGTTAAATTCTGGATCAGCCAATTGAATATTTTTTGGAATCGATAAATTATGTTTCTTTATTTGACGAGATGGTAATGTACCTGTTATGCGAGGAAGAGCTATAAATTCCACATTTGTTTTAAAATGTGTTGTTAGCGATTGAATAGTAGCCTTAACACGAAACTTAGCACGTGTTGTAAGCTGCCCTAAACCTGAAAACGGTAGATCTATGACTTCTTGTTTTAAATTTAATTTTTTAGCCAATTGTTCAGAAATAAAATGTGTTTGTGAACACCCGTCTAACAGAACACGGCATTCATGTGACTTACCATAACCATCGAATATTTTTATGCGAGCTGTTCCTAGCAATACCTCTGTATCTGTTGTGATTGAATAACACTGTGTTGGATTATCAATTTCATCTAATGTTAGATGCGTTTGAGTATTATTAGATTCTTGCATTTGTTTACTGCTATTCTCAGATTTATTTGTATTATTTTGATTATTAGAAACATTGAAATGCAATAATGTATTATGTCGTCCATGACATGTCCTACATCCTGACGCAGAACATTTATTTGTTGTATGATTATCCCTTAAACAATTGTTACATAATCGCCGCTCTCTCGCAGCATCGCTCCTATCTCTTGGGCTCAATGCTAAAAACCTTTCACATTTATATATAAAATGATTACCCTTACAAAATTTACAAAGTGATGTAGTTTCAGTTCCTACAAATGCTTTTGCTCGAGGATTTGACTTTAAATTGTCATTAGAATTTTTGTAACGATTATTATGGTTAGTATTATTGGACAAATCTAACTCATCACCTCGCGCTTGTTTGCTCAAAAAATCAGTTAATTCTAAAACACTCGGCATTTGTGAATTTTCTATCGTTCTTTCCCACGCCCGGCGGGTACCTTTATCTAATTTTTGAATGATAATATAAACTAATATTGCGTCCCAAGAATCTACGGGTTGTTTTAATGCTTTCAACGCATTAACGTGCATTAAAGCTTTTTCCATCAATGCCCTTATATTGTGCGAAGATTCCTTTGAAACTTCAGGGATATCAAGAATTGCCCTAATATGAGTTTGAATTATAATGCGCGGCCTATCACATCGCTGTTTTAACAAGTTCCAGGCAACAAGATAATTTTCTTCGGATGCTGTTAGAGGATCAATTATTGAGGTCATTTCTCCACGTAGCGCATTTTTTAATAAATGAAACTTTTGGACTGCGGGAATAGCATTATCGTTATGAACTAACGATTGAAATGTATCATGAAAACTATACCACTCTATAGGATTTCCATCAAACGGTCTTATTACTATTTTAGGCAATAATGCATTAATTTGTTGTACTTTATTTTCAGAGTCTACAGATTTAACTGATTTAGAGGAATTTGATACTGAAGAACTTAAACTACGTAATTTTTGATTTATAAGTTTTGCACATTTAAAATATAGATCATCGAATTCAGAACGTTCCGTTTCTTGCATATTTAATAATTCTGTTGATTCTATTTCTTCTAAATATAACTCAAATTCAAATTGGTTATCTGAAAATTTCTGAAAATATTCTTCTAATTTGCTTTTACGAGTTTGAACATCATCTAAATCGCACATACTGTTATTATTTAGATAATTAATTAATTTCGATATATTTGCCTTACAGACAGAACGTGTTTTAATATAGGCTTTGCTTTTTGTGTCAGCCATGATAATGGAAATTGAATCAATCTTTATAAAAAGGGATTGTGTAGATACAAAGGGAAATTAGAGATTATTAAGAGCCTACCTTAGTGTTGATGATTATATCCATTCCATATTGGAGATATGTATGTTTATTTAGCCTAAATAATTTAAGTCGAATTTAAATTTCACTTACCAGATTTTAACGAAATAAACATAAACACTTACTTGTACATACAAATGTGAACTGAAGAAAAAGCTTATCAAACTACTTTTGACGTGACAACGTCTTATAATTCGATGGAGCCGGCTGCACGCACGAAAAAACATGACTCAAGCGGCGTTACCTCGCTCTGAGGCGTTCCAGCGAGAGCGCGGAACGAGCGACAAAGAGGCACAATCGGCCTCCGCGTTCGGCAGCGTTCGACATCTGTCTCTCTCCTACTTGAGTGAGCCATGCGTCCGCGTGGACAACTGCTATACAATAATACATTTCCATTTACCTCCTTCTCTATATCCATACAAAATATCTATCAAACAAATACAATTAAAATTTTTTTTGAAAAATGAAACCATTCCATCAGTATTTTCTTATGACGTTGTCACGTTCAACTATCGTCAGTAAACCGACTTTACAGACAACGGATTTTGTTGAATATTAAGGCTTTTTTTATTTCGAAGTTTTTTAAATATGACAATACTGAAACAAAACCTTTTTAATTAGAATCGGTAAAGTATAATTATTCCCAAACGTATTTTAGGTACGAATGGAAATTTGTTCTTCCTTTTATCTGATTCTCATACATAAATTTTGACTATAAAAAGTGCTGTTAACATGGTAACCCACCGCGCCGGTTAACATTTTAATACAAAAGTAAGGCGTTTATCGCTATTAACCCATTTTCCAAACTAGTTTGCCGTATTCTGTGCAAATGGCAGCAATCTAAAGGCGCATTGATGAAATCCCTGCTAAATATGCATAAGGAGGTTTTATGTTCTATATAAAGGAGAAAAATGGCACGTCTAGAAGGCGGTTCCTTGGGAGAGGAATTATACCATAAAATTGAGCCCTCTTTGCCTTACAATTCAACCACATTTCCATTTTTTAAATGCGACTAAGGAGCCCCTTACCGTTAGAGGACCAACTTTTTAAATAACTCTGTTAATAAACGACTCTCCTCTCTATATTAACAATTCATCCTAAGTAGGACACTCAATTAATTTTCTCGGAAAAGTTATAAGCGGTTCGGTTTCATGAAAGTATCAAGTATGAAAAAATTTCTACTAAATGTGTGTCTAGAAAGAATTTCCTTTTCTTCAAAATAATTGCAGTCACTATCCATTCGTTTGTTCGCATTTTAATAAAAGATTGTTCTGCTGTAGTGTGGGTGTATTTTTAATTATCGTGATTAATTGCTTCGCGTTTGCTTTTTAAATTGTTCAATTTAAAAAGCGAATCGGGAAAACTCGATATCCCCACGGATCTGTGATAAATTATACCAGTGTAAATCTTGTTTTTAACGAGACTTTTGCATGTACATTCCAATGATACACAACTGCTGAGACCGGATAAATTTCGTTTTGTACATTATATTGTGTAACTTGAGGAAGTACAAGTACGTTTTAAATATCAATATGAATACAGTAAGAACAACATTCACACTTAATTAGAAATCAGCAGGATACATGGCCTTAAGTAAAATTGACGAGGAAGAAGAGAAGTTTGGATTGCGCGAAAGGAACACCAACGTCGTCCAAATGTAGTTCATTAGGTATTCTTTTTAAAAATTTACTTATCCTCAGAAATTCTTTAATTTCCTTTTGAATATCTAATTCTCTCTTGAAATCTCATCTCTACTCTCACAGTTTTCTGTTCACTGCGCACGATTGGGGAACGCGCAGCACCGTTTTTGTATTTGAATTCCTACAATATCTTTGTGATCTGCTATGCCATTTTTTGGTCATCATGATACTTTTTAAATTCTCTTTTATTCCTTTGTAATACGTTTAGCATTCATACGAGGTCTGTTTAAAAAGTATCGCGAATTTTTTGTTCCTCAAAATTTATTTATTTAGTCATGAATATCTATTTTGTCTCCTTCAAAGTAATCCCCACCAGATTTACAATTTTTTCCAAAACTCGAAGCACTTCGGCAAATCATTTTTTGTGATCTTATTCACCTCCTCCTTCGATGCCGTTTTTATATCCTTAATCGTAACGTAGCGTCGTCCCTTCATGGGCCTCTTCAGCTACGGGAACAAGAAAAAGGTACAGGGGGTCAGATTTGGGAATACGGTAGCTGCGGCATTATTAGTGTGTTGTTTTTGGTCAAATATTCGCGACCAAGCAATGATGTGTAGGGAACGTTATCATGGTACAAAATTTTTGTTCTTTCATAAATCCGACCGTTTCTGGCAGATTGCTTCGCTCAAATTGCGCATAACTAGCAGGGAGTATTCCTTATTGACCATTCTACCCTGTGACAAGAACTCATAATCTAAGAAATCTGTAAGCAATACCTTCACATTCGACCTAACTTCGCGCGCTTTTTTCGGTCTTGGCTCGTCCGGCAGCTTCCATTGGGATGATTGAGCTTTGGTTTTCACGTCATAACCATAAGCTCATGATTTGTCACCAGTTATGACCCTCTGGAGCAAATTTGTGTCGTCGTGGACAGAGTCCAACAGGTTCTTAGTAATATTAATGCCATGGTGCTTTTGGTCGAAATTGAGTAATTTTGGTACGAATTTCACGTCTCATGCCCAAATAATTGGTAAAAATCGAATGGCAGAAGTAAATCGATATGTTTAGGTCCTCAGTAACCTGTCTAACGGTGATTAGATGATTCGCCAATACTATTTTCTTCACTTCATCAATGTTTTCGTGTCTATTGTTGACGTGCTCGGGCGTCAGGCACGCTATTCGTCGTTTCCATCTTCTCGACTCTGAGAACGTTTTGCACCACACATAAACGTTACTTCTGTCAAAGGTAGCTTCACCATATGCGACAATCAACATTCGGACTTAATTTTGTTTTTCACACAAAATGTGATACAGATTCTTTTATTCCATTTTTTCCAATAGACAAAAATTGAAGACGAGTCCTAACATGTGTAAACAAAGCAGTTGTCAAAAATTAACTGAATATTCAACATGGCCGAATTTGTCGGTATGAATGAGAGACATGAGTACCAACATAACGCCACAGAAAACTCGAAAATCGAATATACGTAACCCGCGAAAACTCAAAATTGACGATACCCTTTGAATATAGGCTTTGTATATGTAAAATTAGGAATTATCGGATATCTGTAGCTACTACTTCAATTTTTAATGTTTTTACGCAAATGAATTTAACACGTTGACAGAATCATGCAAAACAGCCTTATCCTAGTAAGAATTTTAAAAGCTTTTCATCTGAATGGGGATGTTCTTGAGTTGAGACCATTTAATTTCATCAAAGCTGGGTTAGTTCTTCTTTTCAATAAATTGTATTTAAGTCAAGTTGAGTTGTATCCTGGCAGAGTGTATCTGTCATACAAGCAAGTACTTGTATGCTCATATTAGGGAGATTTTGCATACCATGTCGGAAACTGTGGTAAACGCTAAAGTAACGTGATTATTACTAAACTACCAGGATGTGGAACTCTAACAAATTCTGAACAAACTTTAATAAACATACAGCAAATGAGCATTAATAATAAAAGGTAAAAGATGACGGAATAAGTTGTAGCATAGATGCAAAAACATATAACACATTTGTGTGTGTTTTGCACAAGGCTACCTTTTGCAATGTGCCTATATTAAATCATAACGAAACTACAGTTAATTTCTGTAAAGACAACTGGTAAAAATCAACAGCATGTTGTTAATTTAAAAAAAATCGGTTGTCTGTAAAGTCGGTTTACTGACGATAGTTGAACGTGACGTAAGAAAATACCGATGGAATGGTTTCATTTTTGAAAAGAAAGTTTTAATTTTATTCGTTTGATAGATATTTTGTATGGATATAGAGAAGGAGGTAAATGGAAATGTATTATTGTATAGCAGCTGTCCACGCGGACGCATCGCTCACTCAAGTAGGAGAGAGACAGATGTCGAACGCTGCCGAACGCGGAGCCCGATTGTGCCTCTTTGTCGCTCGTTCCGCGCTCTCCCTTGCACTTCAAACCTTAAATGGAACGCCTCAGAGCGAGGTAACGCCGCATGAGTCATGTTTTTTCGTGAGTGCAGCCGGCTCCATCGAATTATAAGACGTTGTCAAGTCAATAAATAAACAAAAAAATACCAATACCGCTACTAATGCAATTTAAAGTGTTGATACATTTACTGTAGTGAAAAAGTTACATAAATATTTTTTCAGCTATTTCTCAGAGAACCCAAATTACCTACAGAAATTCATATGGTAGTCAGACAAGGAGCAAGTGTGGGTTGGTGATATACTTGTTGTAGACAGTTGTTATAGGATTGACTAATTCGAAGGACCAACGACTTGATTTGACTTGAATTTAACATAGCATATGTTGAAATATTTTAATCTAGAGAATCATATGTGCCTGTTCTCTTTCTTGTCCATATTTAAGCTCAAGATGTGTCGAAATGTCGCTGCTTTTTCTCAGTACTCCAACTGATGCATTAAACCTACTACTCATTGGACGTAGGTTCACTTGAATTTCAGATGATCGAAGTGAAGCAGCACTAAGGCAAATGATTATCTTATCAACACACTTGTGTTCTAAATTTTCTACCAAAAAACGTCCGCAAGGAAGGAGGATCTAATGCTCACGTAACAGTAATAATTCCGCAAATGATGAAAGAAATGCACATATTTACGACCTATTCACTAATGAAATCCTATGACATTGTTAGTTACTTAATAGTGGATTAATATGCAATATTAATTGGAAATCATTTTTTCGATTTTTTATTTGCTGTGTGCTAATTACTGTTGTCACCTCTCGTAGTTTAGTGGTCAGAACATTGGTGCGTAAAGCCAAAGGTCCCAGGTTCGATTCCCGGCGGGGGTGTGACAACAGCAACAATTTTTCCCTTACTAATTTGAGGTAGTTTGTAGTGGGTAAATTAAAAATCGAAAAAATGATTTCTATTCATTAATAGTATTGTGACATAGTATCCATAAATCCATATTTAGGTCACTGGTACAAAGTTGGTCCATCTAAATTATTTATTAAAAACTGCAGGCTAACACCTATTTACATACTATGTTAGTAGGTTAATTAGCGACCATTTAAATAGCTGAATTAATAATCAAACACAGGAGTCAAGCCAAGAAATCGATAGTCGGGAGTTGAATTCAAGATCACGAAGGTGTAGGATGGTGAGACGGCTTACCTCACCCTGTGATAGTTCCCTGCAGTTTCTACGTTCCCAAATAATCTAATGGACTAAGATTATTACTGTATTATTACATTATTAATTAACTATAAGTAGTTAAATTGTTGACTAGTCATTTTAAATTGTATAATCCACTTTCGATATTAGATTAAAGCAGAGCCGGGCAAACATTAACTTCGCAGGAGCTGCTACATGAGGTTAGTCTGAGTCACTCCATACCCTTTAATGAGTACGAGAGAGTAAGCAGTAATGAATAATTTTGTTTTGTCTTTTTCTTCTCCCTTCCACTCCCATATCAAACCCCTTCATCCCGTAGACGAGCGAAGCCACTCTCGTAACTTAAATAATAATTTTCGTTACTACGTTCGCAAAACTATTGGGTTTGGCTATGGAAGAGGGGACTCATCTACGAAATGGAAGGGATAAGAAAAGGAAAAAATCATCTCACTCGCACTCGCAGGATCAATGAGGAGCTACTTGGTTAACCTTGAGGAGCACTCGGGAGTCAAAAGAGCCGAGTTTGCCCGGCTCTGGATTAAAGTAGTTATATCTCATTTCTAAACATATAAATTCGTTTTATTGTGACATGGTGGAATAATTATATAAATAAATAAATATATAAAATTCGGTTCTCTATGGCAATATCCTTGACGATGGTAGACGTCATCCGTAAGGACTGTCCTCATTGCGGACCCAATAACATTACTCAAAAGGAAGGAGCGTGAAGTACAGTTGTTTTTTTATCAATTTTTTAGAAAAGGTCGTATTAATTTTTTTAATAATTAACTTTTTCTAATACCTAAAGATATCCTTGATAGTTTACCTTCCCAAATAACTCTTAAGCTAGTAAAACTAAAAAGATATAACTAAGATAAGACTTTAAAATGAAAATTAATTTAAAAACTTTTCACAAAGCCCCTTATACATTAAATTTGATAAGTATGTTATAAAAAGGTTTTTGAACGATTGAACATTTTTTAGTGGTTTACACGTACAAGGAGGGAAGCTTTTCCAAGATATTGGGGGATGAAGAAGAGCATATTTCAGAGTTGCCTTGCAAAAGTATTCAATCTACGTAATAAATGTCGTTGTGTAACGTTGTAAGTGTATATCATGGAGAGCTTTACTTCAGACAGCTTTTTCAGCAAACATTTGTCAGACGGGCGCGATAAGGAAGTGAGATTATGTTTACACAGACACGAACGCGGATGATGAGCTCTTCCACTTCTTTAAGACAACCTCTCCCCGTTCCACTAACGTGTCTCGCACCCTCTGTACAAAATTCAAACCTCGAATGACTTTGAAATTTGACAAAAAAAGCAGTAGGAAAAAGAAAAACGGAGAGGCGGAGGGACGAAAAGGGCGGTTTTCTTTCTCGGGAAATTTATTTTAAAAGGAAAGCAATTCGCAGTCGTTTAAGCAAATCCATTAAAGAAGTGTCTATATACTACTCACGCACAAAGAACGAAAGCTGTTTATTTTTTAACGTCCCGAATTCCCAGAAATACTCAAGTTGTTGAGAAGATAGGAAGATTTCAGTATATATAACAAAAGTACTACTGACATTATTGTCAAATGTTTCGTCTTGTACTCTTAATTTTGTTGGCTTCTTCAAGAATCAATCAAAATTACACACTTTCTTTGCACTAATGGGCGATTGCAACAAATACTTTCAGAAGATGAAAAACCCGGTAGCATTTCCGACCGTAACACAATTTCTAGGCGACCTAAATGTTAACAATCGGCCTTCAATGAATTTTGGTACCCATGCACCGGGTCATGTGTCTTTACGGACTTTCAATTTTGCCAAACATGTTTTATCTATGTTGGATCAATATTGGATAAATATTCTATATAAATAAGGAAAAAGTACATCCCTTATATATATATTACCAATATTGGGTAAATATTACATATCAATATAAATAAAAGTTATTGCCAAATATCTTTTATTAATATTGGATCAATATCGGATAAACATTGTATTAAAATATAGGAAGAAGGTATATCTCCTATATATTACCAATGTTGGCTAACGGTTAGTTTGGGTTAGGTTGTAATTTCTAGGCGACCTAAAAGTTAACCATCAATCCTCCAAGAATTTTGGTACCCAAGCGCCGGGCAAAGTGTCTTTATATGGACTCAATTTTGTCAAAGATGTTTTGTCAATGTTGGATCAGTATTGGACAAATATTCTATATAAATAAAGGAAAAGGTACATCCCTTGTATATATTGCCAATAGTGGATAAATATTACATATCAATATAAAGTTATTGTTAAATATCTTTTATTAATATTGGGTCAATATCGGATAAACGGCTATAAATTGCCAATATTAGGCCCATATACAATATTGTACCAATATCGTGAGATAGCGCTAGTCAATACTGAGATTGAGATCATCATCATCATCATAAGGTCGTCAGTCCTAAGACTGGTTGGACACGTACCTCCAATCTTTTCTATCCTGAGCTAATCTTCGCATTTCCCTAAAACCAGAACAACACATATCCCTAACTATCTGCGAACAGTAATCTAATCTAGGTCTACCTCTACCTGTCCTAACTTCCGTTTCTGCCTATAATATGTCTCTGACTAGGCCTTCATGCCTAAGTAGGTGTCCTACTAACCTATCTCGCCTATTTCTTACTGACTTCCATAGAGTCTTCTGTTCTCCTACTCTTTCTAATACCTCTTCATTTCCAACCTTTTCTATCCACGGTATCCTCATCATTCGCCTGTAACACCACATTTCGAACGCTTCTAACCTTTTCTGTTCCGCCGCGCCCATTGTCCAGATTGAGATAGATTGTTAGAATCGAGTGTAGCTGAAAACACCTGTAGATACTGTTTGTCTTTTTATTTTCAGATGCCTTTTAGTGAAATTAGATTATTGACTTATGTTTTGATCGGAACGAGTTATGCATGTTATATGTACCTGTGAGTGCATGCTTTCAGTCTGAATCAACATTCATAAGGTCATTCATTTAGAGAAAGGTACACGATGCCAAATCAATGCTTTAATGGGCGTAACTGTTAGAAGTTATTTATGACACCAGAGGCTTTCGATTGGGCTTTGATCGGAAACATCTGGCGGTAAATGATAGGCCATTTTTGTTTGTGTGCATCGGCCACGCTGTACCTTTCTCTGAGTGAATGCACTTTGCGACGCTTATTTGAACTGGATTACGTGCACTACAAAAATTGTTCGAAATTAAAATCGCATGATAGAAGACAAACTTCAAGACATCTACTAAAATTATTTTTGCATTGCGCAAAACGTCAGGTACTTAACAAATTTCACTTGCAGCGATCATCACATGATTCTGCACATCATTAGTATTGTGCACTGCCGTTTGATGCGTGTACTGTTTCATACAACCCCATAGACCAAATTTCCTGCGGAGTTAGATCCGAACTAACAAGGATATAAACATAACCCTATGGGAAAAATTGGCTTCTGAAACATATTTTTGCCGAAACCACTGACACAAGCCAACTCCCGGCTGAAAATAAGTTTCCTACAGGCTCTACACTCGCTGCAAATGATAAGGATGTAGCAATTGCCCCTTTAGAATTCTCCACACTGTATCATAAAAGAAATGGAGGAATTCCTCTTATATCCCCCACATGTAGGGTGTACATTGCAAGTTTCTATTAATTTCTGTACCGCTATTAAGACGTTTCGCCGATGAGGAAATGTTCACAGGGGATACCGATAACCGCACAATTCAATTGTTACATTAACATTTCCAGTAAATTAGGATCATGTCATAAAGTTCTGCCGTACTAAACGTCATTGTAATACTTATTGTTCTGCACTGACCTAAGACAGTGACACACTGACCTGCTGCCAATGAATTTGACTAACTACATACAAAAAAGCCAACAATGTTAAAAGAACAAAGAGCTACTACAGGCGAGTTGTAACATAGACATTATTAATCACACGTAATCTAATCTATGTAATAACAAGCAATGCCTGAGTACAAAATTACAAATGAAATACCACACGGATGCTGCTAATTACCAACTGAATAAATGGGGCGCTACATTATTGTATTTTCTTGCATGATTGGACATTATCTGTAGTTTTAAATACGTTTTTCTCGAAAACGGTGGATTTTCGAACCAGTAAACATTACTTAATTTTCTTGTTTTATAGTGCCTTATCACCTACTGGAACCTTGCTACTTATTTTGAAACATCCTGTATGTCATAGAGGATTGAATTTATTACCACTCGCCGGAAACAAAAAACATATTACAAATGGTTTTACCCTAAAGTATTTAAATCACGCGTAAGGCTTCGTTGATGAAATTAGAGTTTTCGAAACAAAAGGTTTAGAAAGTTGTTTCTGTTGGACCGTTTGTTTTAATCAACAGTTGTTTTCGTCGAAAAGGGAAGATTTGATTAGAATGTGGTCGACAAGCGAGTTCTGCTTCAGTAATCGAACCGTTCAATTATACCCGCTAAGGTATTTCCAAACTGCCATCAATAATCCGTAAGCGTAGTGAACAACTGTGTCGGGGATTTGGTTAGCATGAAACAAAGCAACTTGTCCAACGACCGAGTCTTAAATTCTAACTTATCTCAGCTCGGATTACCGTCCTCTCCCGTAAACCTATCGCTCTTCTCGCTTCAACAAATACCCAGATTACTACTAACTTTAGTCTTTTTCAAACTCTTCGTTAACTTCACCTATTCAACTACTTTCACCGAAACCGACATGCCACTCATGTTTTTCTTACGTTAATAAAGTACTAAGTACAAATGATACTTTAGGAAAAACGTTTCCTTGTACGAACAAAAGGGGACCTTATTTACATATAATTAAGTCATCCTTCTTTGCATGAAACGCCTCATATCTACGATATTATATATAGAAAGCTATTGAATTGTTATTTTAAGATTGCGTGTGCGTCATCAACATAGTTGGTAGGACGCAATCTCATCAATAGTGAAGTTAGTAACGGTAAATATTAAACTTGTTACTTGAACTATAGAAGAGTGGATTGTAGATCTGATACAAAATTGATGCGTAGGCGCTCATCGCGCAGAGGACGATCGTTTTCTGTCCTTTATTAGTGATGATGCTTTTTAGGTTTACAGTCCATTTCAATTTGTTAGAATTGTGACTTTGAAGAAATCTGCGCGAAGAAAGAAAGAATACACACTAGGCGTGAGAAAGACAGAAATCGTTGGAACAAGCTTGAACGAGCGGAGCTCTCGATGGGAGGTCTTAGAAGATCAGCTTGAACTGTACAGTACTAGACGAAGATGTTTAGCAACTTCTTAAAACAAAAATGTATATAAATTACCAATAGAAAACAAAGCAAAAGTTTTATAGGTGTGTAGAGCGTTAAGTAAATTCATTTGCTATTATTTTTGGCTAAATATGCTCTTAAATAAAGCATATTCCTAAATTTTAACGAAGCAGTTAAAATAATTTTGTAAATTGTACTCTACACTTTTGTCTAGTTCTCGCTGGATGATCGGTGTAGAAATGAGCTTCGCAGACAAATATGATTGAATTTGGAAATATGCTACCGCGCATCCTAATAAAGGGAAGGGGCATATCTCTATCTTCTCGAACAGTACTCGCTTTGTATTACAACTGCTCTAATCTAGTTAATAAGTTGAAAGGAGAAAGTAAATGCGACAGTTTTATTGCGTACTAAGTCAATTTTGAACGTTCCAACTATAGGTAGAACATTTACGCGGTACGAAATAGAATAGTACGATGTGGGATTACATCAAGCAAAGGCGGATGTAGTAGCAGCAATGAGCGTAACAGGAATTAATTAGTTTTTCGAATTGGGTGACAACGAATACCAATTGAAAGCGCCACGTTAACGTTCGTAATTATCCCATCGTTACCACCCCTTCACTATCACAGTCACTATAAACACAAACAATGTTCATTTTTAACTGACAGAGAATATATTTATTAAAGAACATTAACTTCTTGGTTAGAAATTTGTGGAAATTGCAATGAGGATCGTGATTTGAAACTTATTACGGTAAGTGCACACATCAGGACCGCAGTGTAGAGCATTTATTTGTTGTCAAAAGCACCCTGATCGGCAAATATTTTAAGTGTAGGTACGCGACGTGTATTGATTAGAAACAATAAAAATGATGTTATATGATGAAGTGCTCTACGTTGTGTCAGAGTTAGAATAGAAGAAGAATTTCAGAAAAAATAAACGAGATTGGAAGCAAAATTTACCTATGTGCAAAACGAGACTTTTTTGGTGAAGTTTTTCACTTATTTGATGTCTGACAACAGGACAGTAAAAAATTTTAATATAAGAAATTCTTGATGCTTTTAGTACTTTCACCATAAACTTTTTGCTAAAATTCATGGTTTTCGCATCTACAAGGAGAAAACAAAATTTTTATGACAATGCAAAAAATACAATTTTCGATTGTAAATTACTGAATTTGCCGTAGAAATAGTAGAATTTATTAGGTAACTTGTAATAATCTCAATTTTAATATGTTTNTTACAATTTAATTTGTAATATCAATTAAAATACCTAGTAAATTTATTTCTGCTGGGATTTTATTTTTACAAATGCGGGTCCAAATTGTAATTTTTATTATTATTATTATTTATAAAGCAGCCGGCTAGTGGGATAAATTGTAAATATCGTTTTAATATTTAGCTAAATTTTTCTTTTTAATGTTTTTCGTTACTGTATTTGAGACTGTAACGGCTGTGGAGGTGTCGCACACTGACCGTCGCGGTTAGTGATCAGCAAAATTGGTTTTAGTTTTGCAGTCTTGGTAGTATTTGAAATTTTTAATTTGTTTTACTGGATTTTAACATTAAATATAAAAAACGAACATTACCACCGTTTGAAAAAAGGAATCTACAAGAATGTCCTCGGAGTAAGTGTTATTTGTTTCTATGTCTGAATAACACATGGGTGAAGCATAGAGACAAACTAATTTTTTTTATAATTTTTACTTCTTTCAAGTACCTTGTACTATTTTGTCCTCTTAAAGGTCAATTTATTTGTTGGTGGAACAATCAATTTATGCAAGGCAGGAAGGGTGAATTCTCGAATTTTCATAACTCTGACAACTATGGGCACTATTTTCTTAAAAAGTCATGACAAGCTCGCATATATGACAGAAAAGACAATTATAATGTCGGTAAATAGAAAAATTTGTGTTTCGATGAATTATTAAAAAACACGTAAGTATCAGATTAAATAAGTAAGATTAAGACTTAACACGCAAGACCAAGACAAATACTATATCAGTAAGAACAGAACTGAGACCCAGACTATAACAGCAATTTAACCAAGACCAAGACCAAAACCGAATAAGCAACATACAATACGAAGATCATCCTGTGTTCACCACTAGCGCATTTGTGTCGCCATACGACGAAATCGAGAGTGTAACAGATACAAGTGCCGAGGTTGCAGGGGGTAATAGGGAACTATAAAACATGAAAATTAAGTAAATATTTGTATATCCGAAAATTCAAAATTTCTGTCCTCAATTAACGGGTCTAGTTTACATCCTCCCAGGCTCGGCACTTGTTTCTGTTTACGTATGTGTGTATAAGCTTCATCGTAAATTTAGTTTATCAAGTTCTTAAGGTCTTTGTACCTTGAAAATCCTTTTAAAGAAACAATTCTTAACAATAAATTTTAACATTTTATCAGTAAAATATCAAACTATGAAGTAATTCGTCTAATTCATTAAATCCTTATGTGTGCATTATATATAAAATTGTCCTTTCAGGTAACGAATGATGGATGTTCAATATGTTAGCTTAACTGAATGCTTTAAAGCTTTCAGTAAATAATAAGCTTAATACCGCAACGTTCTTTTCGAGTCCGTAAAAGAAAGGTTCAATGAGACTCTGACCAACTTTGATTGATCGCCAAGTGTCTTCGGTGATAAATTTTCCCACTGCTTCCGGTTGGAAACGCGAATAGTAAAGGATATCGTATACGACGAACCCGGCTTGTTAGGGATGATTCTTTAAACTAATGGAAAATGTCGTTTACTGGAAATAGGATGTCCGACTTTTTCTATTTGTCTACGAACGATTAACAATCTCGGTTAAATTCCCCTTTATAATCTACTACTAATTAATATTGTTTCTTCATAAAACCTTTTAAATCACAATTCACCCTTACAACGTTTTAGTTTTATGTAATGTCGCCATCTTAGATTTCAAATACAAACGTAGCAATAAAATTTCATCCTAAAGGGTTGATTTTTAAAAATCGCCAAAACACGTATTGGCTTAATTTCAACAATGAGCAACCTTCGAGTAAATCCGAGTACAAATAGAATATACCCCACGGAAACGTTGCAACCACTTTTCATTTGATTAATAATATCAAACAGCATATATACGAAGTTTCGAATAAATTCAACCACAAATAAAGTATGTCTCAAACAAAAATTGCAACACCTTTTTACTTTACAACTCCTTTGGAGGTTGAATTTTTTAAAATGTCGAAATAGGTCTTTCAGAAATTAAATGAGAGACCATTGAGACCAAGTTTCAAGTAAATCTGACCACAAATAATATATGTTCTATTTAAACATTGCAACTCCTCTGCACCACACTCCTTCCCCCCAAGACAGATTGAATTTTTTAACCAGTTTTAAGTAAATCGGACCAAACACAAACATGCAATCTTTGCAAACCCCTTTCAGCTTCCTAAAGAGATAGAATTTTGTAAAATGTTGAAATAGGTATATATGTCACTAATTTGAAATATGAAAAAGCATTAAAGCCAAGTTTCAGGTGAATCTGATTATAAATAAAACACCATACTTAACCATAGACAACATCACGTTTAACTGTCAGTTGCCTTTTGTTATTCCATGTCAGTTGCGTTTTGTCATACCATTTTTAACAAATGAACTGCTAGACTGATGTTTTGACTGATAAATTTGTCGTTTTGCGGTCAGTTGCGTTTTCTTATACGTTTTTTTTTTCACGGAAGCCGGATAAAAAGTATCCTATGTCCGTTTCCTGGTTGTAAGCTACCTCCCCACCAATTTTCAACCAAATCGGTTCAGCCGTTTTTGAGTTATAAATAGCGTAACTTAAACGACTTTCTGTTATATATATGTTAAGCCCGCAGACCGAAAACGTTCAGTGGCCGGAAAAACGACCACATCGCGTTCTGACTGCCTTCGAACGCACAGAGCGCGTTTTGGCTGTTTTTAAACGCTCACAACGCGTTCTTAATGTTCGACTTGTATTATTTGTCGCTTTCTACCTGCGTACAATGAGATTTATATTGTACTTACAAAACAAATGAATATAAGTCGAACATTAAGAACGCGTTGTGAACGTTCAACAATTGACAAAACGCGTTCCGGCTGTTTAACAGTTACCAGAACGCGTGGCGAGCGTTTAAAAACAGCCAAAACGCGTTCTGTGCGATCGAAGGCAGTCAGAACGCGATGTAGCCGTTTTTTCCGGCCACTGAGCGTTTTCGGTCATCGGGCCTAACATATATACAGATTTCACGAAAAATAAACCGCGATATTTTTGTTTTTTAATTTCAAGTATATTATTATAACAAACATTAAAGTTAAACAAAATAACAAATTATGTATACCTTACCTAATACTTTCTTCCCTTTGACTACCGAAAATTGTGGATTCTGCATTCTGTAGATAGGCAGATTTAGTTAATAGCTAATACTTGAATATTCTCCGAAGAAAATATGGATTTAAGTGGTTTAATAAAGGCTGTAGACATTTAGAATATTTTCTTTCGGGTGCTCGTCGCACGCAGACAATATTTTACACAACAGCTGTAACGAAGGGCCTGCTTTTGTAATCATTAAAGTCAAGATGAAGGGCGAAACCAAAAAATGAGTCTATTTGGTAAAATAACGGTGCTCCACTTTCAACAAGATCTTAAAAGAGACGAATAACACGATGGAACATTTTTACAATAAATGGAATGCCTTTACGGCTTATCATCATCCGTAACGTGAACATTCCTGCAGACTAAAATTTTTCATTTTTTTCTCGGACGGAAAAAAAATAAAGATAAATCCTAAGGACAAGTAAAGCACAGAAAATAAGTTTCACTTTACTATGTCCTTCGTTTTGCTTTTAAGGTAATTGTCCTTAACTAAATAACGTTATGGTCAAAAAGAATGTGGGTTTGTAGGTACTTATGGTGACTCTATGAAGTTTATTAAATCGAATGTGTAATATGATTAATCTGGTCCTAAAATAAAACCTATTACGTCTCAAAGTTTTTAGATGAATCATTATTAAAAAAAGTTTCGTTTTTACCCTAAAGGAGAGCAGCCTCTGTCGACTTAATTTGATAGAAAATTGTCGGTCGCTCCAGAAAATTGGCTTCAAACTTCTGTTTCAATAAAACTCGGCGTCATCAATCTTAAACTGTAAAAGTTTCGTGAACAAATTGAATAGTTTTTATCGGCTAAGGAAGAATCCTCAACCATATTGTTTTCTTTGCAACCAGTTTATACATTAATTTTCAGTAACAAAGAAGTTGTTAACCGTTGAAATGAAATAAATGTTTGAGATATTTAAAATTTCTTGCTGGCGATGCGATGAAAAGAATATTCTTCAACGTGCATCTTCATTCGTTAATTACGATTTTTTCACATTAATCACATATAATTAGGAGGGTTTTTAACTGAGTTTAGAATTTCTATTTAAAAACCACATTGAAAGAAAATTCTTATTTTCATATAGCCAGTGAAATTTTCATTAGATTCGCGCGAAAATTTAATTAAACATTCTACGCAACTTTGACTGTCTTTATTAATTATACCAGACACATTGAAATTAATGAGTGTGCTCTGAACTTCTAGAAAGAGACGACTCTTTTATCGCATTGCAGCACATGATGTACAAATATATATACAGATGGAATAATTAAGGGAGAGTTGGCACACTTTTTTTTAAGTTAGACGACAACAAAGTATAAAAGTCAATGTGTTTCTGAAATGAATGGAAATCTTTATTAATTAGATGCGATAGGAAAGCTCGTGGTGAGTACAGTAGCGTATCGTTAATGGACAAAAAATTTCTACAACAAGTTACAATCCTCGACATGATTTGGTAATGTGGATATAGTGCAATTAAATCATTGAGTACAAATTACGATAAAGACTGAGCGGCTTCACATCGATAGAATGTGAACTAAAAAATGCCGCTTCTTCAATGCCTAAAATAGACATAAACAACTTATTATTATCGCTTATTTATCGACGAGTTATTGGTTTCTGAACACCAGTCAAGACACAGATATATTTGGGTTTCAAAACCTCTAGCAAAATTACTTCTCACTCGCGCAAAAGCATCAGGCTTTTGGTGAATTTCATTTGCAGCTATCCTCACACGGTCCTGCACATCATTAGCACTGTGCACTGGCGATTAGTACGCGTGCTGTTTCATATAGGAAGGTCTGTCTGTTTAGATCTGGACTATCAAGAATGTAAATATCACTGTATGAGAAAAATTGGCATTTGAAGCAAAAATCCATCAGCGGTTGAAAATCAGTTTCTTGCAATGCTTGTACTCGCTGCAAATGATAAGGATGCAGCAATTGTTCTTTTAAGATTCGTTGTATCTCAGCGCTATTTCGTGTGAACTACATTGGGGGTTGTCTTGTATGAAATCAAATATTTCGTCTTCTACAGCAGCAATATGGTTCAGAATTCGACTGACTTCATACATGCAATCCTACTGCGTTAACAAAATAAAGAACTACATTCTGCAGGCTGGTTACAAACATCATCAATCGCACGTAATCTAATCTAATAAATAATAAAAAATGCATAAACACAAAAATACTAATGAAATACAATGCGGATGCTGCTAATTGTCATCTGATTGAACTTTAAGACCACCAAACAGTATATAATTTTATTGTTTTATAACCTATAAGTTAGGACTGAAGGATTTAGAAATTAGAAAAGGGTTGTTAAAGGTGTATGTTTGGAGCACGGCCCTGTACGGGTGCGAAACATGGACAGTGGGCGCGGCGGAAAATAAAAGGTTAGAAGCGTTCGAAATGTGGAAAATGATGAGGATAACGTGGATAGAAAAGGTTAGAAATGAAGAGGTATTAGAAAGAATAGGAGAACGGAGGACTCTATGGAAGTCGATAAGAAATAGGCGAAATTATTAGAGGCAGAAACAGGAGTTAGGAGGGGTAGAGGTAGACCTAGATTAGATTACTGTTCGCAAATAGTTAAGGATGTGGGTTGTTCTAGTTTTAGGGAAATGCGAAGTTTAGCTCAGGATAGAAAAGAGTGGAGGTACGTGTCCAACCAGTCTTAGGACTTACGACCTTATGATGATGAACCTATCAACTCCTACAAACTTGCTTTCACGTCGATGTAATTTTTTATTTTCTTAATAGAACTTTAAGCACTTCATTAAGTGATTTACTTCTGACGCAGTTAGTTTTTGACTGTCGTATAATCTTATGTACCAACATGTTTCACAATAAATGCAGCAAACAAAGTTCGAAAGGAAAACTTGTTACGACAGCTTTAAGATCGATTTAGCGCAAAACGTTTCCGAGTTTTAAAAATTGGCAAGTACCTGTGTAACACCTTCACAAATTGATACATTGTTGTACATACCGATAAATTGTATTTTGTAAACGGTTTGACAATTTCAGCGTTTGTTCGATCGAATCGATAACATGCTGTCATAACGTCGCTGATTCGACTTATTGTGCTCAGTATAGCTGTAGGGAATGAGGTGAGTGAGTTCGATTGTAAGGATAGAAAATTTGGACCGAGGGAGAGTGCAATTTGTGCGACATTTGCTTCGAACATGTCAAATAAAAGAACGAAGAAGTTTTCAGTACGAGAAGGGCGATCAACCTGCTTTTTCCGACTGCAAGTTTAAATGTAAGCAGCGATTACGTCGAAATGGACGGAAAAAGTCGAAAACAGATGCTACATAAGACAACACAGCATATATATATATATATATNAATGTTGGTGTGGAAAAATATACAGGATGCTAAAAGTGACATACTATTTTCGTTTTTCTGTAATAATTTCACAAGATTATCACAAATCATTTTTAAAATTGGCACGGAGGTATAACTTTAGGCAAGAATTATTATATCACTTATTATTTTACATTTACTCGAAGATGAAATTGGGTCATACATTTTATAACGAAACTTTTGGTAATTCTGATTATAAAACATCACATAAAAATCATTCTTATGTAAAATTGTTGCACTTGTGTCAACAACAACGCAGTTGAACATTTCAAATTCGGAGAGAAATTTCACATAAGAAGCAGTAATTCGGAATAATATTGTAAGTAAATAGGTTAACAAAAATAACAAAATCAAATTGACTTTTCTATGTGGCCTCCGTCTACTTCTTTGCTTTTTCTATTTCTTTAAATGAAGGACTTTCTGACATTAAATATAATAATACTATTCTGTCCCCTAATTAAATTAGCTGCATCTTATATTTTCGTTTTGTAAAGGAATTTCATTAGTATAAACTAAGAATTTCGCAACTTCACATGCCCCCAAAAGTAGAAATCCATGGTATTGTAATCAAGACTTCTTAGTGACTACCCTAGACAAAAATTTTCAGTCTCTCTCCAGTCTCTCAGAGTCTTCCAGAGTCTTTCAGCGTCTCTGAGAGCGTCTCTTACAGTCTTTCACAGTCTCTCAGTAATTGCCTAGGTGTTTTTATCGATCTCTCACAGTCTCTATATGAGAGACTCGAACGATAAAATTGCTAATTCAGAGATTCGAATCTCTCACAGAGTGACTGAATAAATGAAACTAAAAAATTGAGAGACTCGAGTCTCTCGTAGAAAGACTGGGGTCTCTGAAATATGTTGAACTTCGAGTCTGTCGTTCAGAGATTCGAGTCTCTCATTCAGACTGAATACGAAATGAGGATCTCTCTATGAGCGACTCGAGTCTCTCGTTCTGAGACTGGATACGAAATGAGGATCTCTTTATGAGCGACTCGAGTCTCTCGTTCAGAGACGCTAAACAGTTTTTTTGAAAGTCTCTCCCAGCGACACCAGAGAGGCTCGATGAGAGACGGAGACTCGAGTCTCGCTTTGAGAGACTGAACATTTTTATTTCGGGTATAGAAAGTCACTTCCTCTGTCAATCCATGCTTAAGGAAATGTCTGATTAAGGTGATTTCTAACCCTTACTGGATAATGAGGTGATGCTCCGGCTTGCATAAATCAATTATTCTTCGTAGATATAATGAGAGATCATTTAGAATGTTATCAAAAGTATTTTGTATGAAAAATAAATATGATTCTCTATTTACGTTTGGAAAGAGTATATGGCCCGAATAGTCGGTCGCCTAATATAAAATAATGCTACACTGAAATTCTCTGAAATGTTCAATTGCTCACGAAAACGATTTAAACTATTATCTTGATGTTTATGTCATGTTTTACAATCAAAATTACTAAAACGTTTCGTCCAAAAAAGAAAAAAACGTCAATTTAATTCCCCGGAACCACTCACGTGGCGCCCTCTGTAAAAAATGTAAAATAGTAAATAAAATAATATTCTTGCCTAAAGGTATCCCTACTTATGTATCAATTTTGATAAGGACTATGAAAATATTGTGAAATTATTACCAAAAAATGAAAATACTAGGTATTTTATTTTTAACACCCTGTACCTTTTTCCACAGTAACATTTAATGATGGCATGTTTGGTCCAGTCTTCATACTTTAATCTACTAACCTGCACTTGTTTTATGTTCCAATAGTTATGACTCACCCTGTATATACACGGCATAAAATTGTTTCTTTTTTAGGAAGCCTAAACATAAACCACTGTTAGTATCCAAATAAAGAAGGTATTTTTAACAAAGCACGCGAAAAACTGAAGAAAAAGGATTTTCATATGGGCGAGACTTGTTGAAAAGTTTATTCGTTAATTTATACTTCCCAGATCCACCCAAAGCAGAATAACGCCCCAAAAAATACCAAATGGAATATAAACTCAATCATCTATTGAGGGCTTTGATGTTTTTTGAAAGCGATTTAATCAACGACCGCTTTTTGAAGAAAAAATTACTTCGTTTATTCCACTTTCCAGCGAAACTAATTTCGCCTAAAATCGCTGCCAAAAACACTTTTCAATAACATGCTTTTTGTACGAACAGTTTATTAAACCGAGGGCGAGAACGTAACAAAAATTTTTGCGCGGATTTAAATTGTTTGTATTATCAATCTAATACAGTTGGAGTGGTGCAGCATCATTTGTTTTTTTCATTTACTACGTATCAATTGAATCAGATTGCATAATGCATGGATTTGGTCATTACAACTCAATAGTTTTCGAATATGCTCTTTTGTTGTTAAGTTCTTAGTAGTAGGCGTAGTTAGGGCTCGATAAACTGGAGTGTTCGGGAATGATTAAATAATTCTATTAGAAATGATACTGAACCTCTTTTTCTCAAGATAAGAGACAGAAGATTGCAGAAAAGTGGGGATTTCTTAAAAAATACAACGTGTAATTATACAACACGCTGTACTGAAGTAAAACTTCTTCAAACACACAAACATAACGGGATAGGGGTTAAGGAATTATTTTAAGGGTAAATATACTATAGAATGTTTTTATATATGTTAGGCCCGAAGACCGAAAATGCTCAGTGGCCGGAAAAAACGGCCACATCGCGTTCTAGCTGCCTTCGAACGCACAGAACGCGTTTTGGCTGTTTTTAAACGCTCGCAACGCGTTCTGGTAACTGTTAAACAGCCGGAACGCGTTTTGTCAATTGTTGAACGTTCACAACGCGTTCTTAATGTTCGACTTTCTTCCTAGAACATATACAACAATCACATTAGACAATACAAACTGGGCGGTACCGCCGCAACCGCTATGTCCCTGCATTTAAGTACGTAATATCTTCGAAAATATTCATTTAAATTATATGCTATAAGGGGCCATATTTATCTATATTGAATGCACACTGTATTTAAAAGTACTTAGTTGGATAAGGATTAATGCTGTATTGCTTAAAATCGCTTCGTAAATAAGCCATTATTTCTCGTAAAAAGTAAAGGATAAAAAATGGTTATTGTGGGTTATCCCTAAGAGATTGACATATATCATCCCGGACTTTTTTGTAGACCTTTTTAAGGTGTGCAATACTGTAGTATATTATTTTGATTTATCTCGCAGGGTTTAGCCCAGCGTTTGCAATGTAAGCGCAAAGAAATGTGTTTATTTACGACATCCTATTACAAACCTCTGAAATTATCAGTGTTTCTCTAATATATTATGCCTGTTTTATACATATAAACCTTCTTCTTGAATTACTCTATCTATTTAAAAAAACAGCATTAAGATCCGTTGCGTTTAAAGATCTAATCATACATAGGGACAGACAGCGGGGAAATTGGTTGTATGANTCTGTTGCGTAGTTTTAAAGATCTCAGCATACATAAGGATAGATAGCGGGGGAAATGCGTTGCATGATTTCGTTACATAGCAACTCGCATGAAACGAACTTACCCTACCATGCGTAAAGACGTTTCACTTCAAAAATATTTATTTTGTGTTATTTTATACGCTGGGAGTAGGTCTGCGGGTCTCAAAGATCGCAACTTATTATTATTTAAAATTGGACGTTTATAAACAGTTGATTGAAACGCGACGATCGTTTTACGAAAACTAATTTATTAGTGTGTATATAGATGAGAAAGGCGACCGTTTTCAATTCGGGATCCACATTGAAAAGTTTCATCGAGTTTCGCCTGAAAGTATCCGTTGCAAATTAAACCGCCAAAAACTTGTTCGACCGTAAAGTTTAGAGGATAAGGAATTAATTTTCCTTTCCGCGGCTCGTTCCCGGTCATTGCTGAAAACAACCGTAAATTTCGGATAATTCAAAACTCGCAACAATCGTAGCATTTCGCGGTTGCTTCGTACCAATCGTTCCTGCAATTTAACGCCAATAACTGATAACGGGGTTTGCAAAGCAAGAGACTTCTATAACAATAATAATAATAATAATATGATAATAATATAGCGGTGGGCGCCGCGGCGCATCGCGTCACGTCGCATTATTATTGGAGATCTCCAGGGTTGGGAAATTACCGCGACCTATTTGAATTACCGAACAATACGCTGCCTATTATTTGCAGTATTACGGACGGGAAGGAAAACAAGGAAGGAACCTACGATTAAAGTTAATAAACGCGATCAATAAACGATCATTGCGACCCATAAATTTGAACCCGTAAAGGGTGTTCGCATTCTATTCGAGTACCAAGGAAATGTGGAAATTAATAGCAACTATGAAAAGGGACTTTAATTAAAAGTTCTCATTTTTTTTTTATTTCGAAAATGTATGATACCTTAATTATTTATTATTAATTCAATCTAGTTTTGCTTGATAAAAATTGATTGTAGAATTAAAAAAAAATTATTTTAAATATTTCTTTCAGCAAAACAGAATTAATAACGCTGGCGTTAGATTCACTTATTTTATTTACCAAAATCGAATAAATTATGACTGTTTGGTATTTCTATTCAATTTTTTTGTGCATTTGGCTAAACTATTGGGTCGATTCTTACAACAGCAATCGATTGATAAAGGGATTTCTATACATCTTTCCAATATTTATGTCGAAATGGAAAAAGTTTTTCAATCATTTCTTCTTCTCATGCTTTTCCTTGTATAGTTTTCACTGCAACTATTCCAAATGCAGTTTCTGAAATTATGAAATTTTCGACGTCGACATTGTCCATCATTGGTCTGTCGCACTACTAAAAATACGCTAGTGTTGAAGCGTTAATTTAAGTAAATATATTTCTTAGTGAAGCGCAACAATCGCTTTGTATAAAAGTCCATTACCTAGTCTTATTGGACCGCCTCCACAAAACTTCCTCCTGCGCTATCCAGCTGGGATACTGATCGCGCTCATATGATGTATTGGGTATTAAATAGTAGATTAGGTTGAAAATCAAATGAATGTTACTTGTTTACTATAGTTACTACTTGGCCCTGTTACAACTAGCCCCCCTGCTCCCCTACAGAAAATATTTCACGAAAGTTATCATGTCATTATAGGAATGACAATCACGCAATTGAGAGCGCAATAAAACAGGCTAAAATTTTTAAATTTTCTACCTTTTCTTATTTAGATTTTGGTTTTGATTTTAATTTCGATCTAAATATGATGAATTTCGAATTTTTAAAATTTATAATTAGAATCGTTTTTTATGTAGTTTTCCGTAATTCAAATATAAAAATTACAAAAATGTACATTTCACGGTTCCAACGGAATGTTTTCAGATATTGAAGAACAAAACTACGTAACAATAACAACTGGTAAAGATTAATTAGGTATTATAAACATTTGCATGATTTAACACACAGTAATGTCAAGACTCTTGTTAAAATTCTCTCAAGCAACATGTTTCAGGATTATTTACGAAAAAGTCACTTAAATAAAATTCTGAATCATATTTGTTGAAGAACTCTAATCTTCTTTAACAATACTCCATCAAAGATTTACCAAAAGTTTTATTCCCCAAGTATGGAATTCGAAAGGCGACTGAATAATTTACATTATTTCTTTCTGAGAGGCATTCCTTTTATCATGAAAACGTAAAAAAATAATAGTCAATACTTATCAAGTTTTCAGAAGTTCCGGGAAGAAAATTGCATTATATTATAGGAATTGATATTTCGTTTCATTATTTTGAAATACATAAAAAGGGTATTCGCCACATCACATCTTCGGTTCAAAGATCAGTTGGACATGAACCTCTTCTTATTCTAACCCGATGTTTGCATTTCCCAAAAATTGGAGCATTCTATATCCTTAATAGGGAATTGGAAATAGTAATATAATCTAGGACATCCTATTTCCCACTCTTAACTCTCATTTGTGCTTCTAGTATTACACTTCTAGGTTCGCACAAGTAAAAATATAAATTATGATCTTCTCATTTACAATCTAATAATTTGAGACGACAAACTGATGATGAAACATATGATTAATTACCAATGTTTTTCGCAAATAAATGTATTCGTAGAAATAATATTACGTTTTTATATTAATTATACTTTATTACTACGTTTCTGGACGCTATGTTGGTTCCTTTTTCTCAAATTTGCAACCAAAAATATAAATAATGACATTTTCTCATCCATATGATTAAAATCATTATACTCGAGGTAAATCATTAATTTACAATAATTTTTGGAATTTCGCAATAAACTATTAAACAAACAAGAATCGGCAAATAATTATTAAATGTTTTAAAAGCACAAGGGAAAAAAAGTAGGGAAAAAGCGAATATAAATGTAAGAGACGTAAAATTAAAAGAAGTGGCTGATTTTAGTTATCTAGGAAGGCAGACAAGTCAGTACGGAAGGAGTAGTAGGGATATAAAACAGAGGATTTGGAAAAGACTGTTGAAGATGTGTTAGGAGCGCGGCGTTGTACGGGTGCGAAACGTAGATAATAGGCGCAGCTGAAAAGAAAAGGTTAGAAGCGTTCAAAATGTGGTGATACCGGCGAATTATGAGGAAACCGTGGATAGAGAAGATTGGAAATGAAGAGCTATTAGTATGAATAGGAGAACAGAGGACTATGTGGAAGGCAATAAAAAATAAGCGAGATAGGTTGGTAAAACACCTTCTCAGACATGATGGTGTAGTCAGAGACATATTAGAGACAGAAACAGGAGTTAAGAGGAATAGAGGTAGACCTAAATTAGATTACTGTTCGCAAATAATCAAGGATGGGGGATCTTCTAATTTTAGGGAAATGCGAAGATTAGCTCAGGATAGGAAGGAGTAGAGGAGCGTGTCCAACGACCTTATGATGATGATTAAGTTTTACAATAAAAAAAAAACGCCATGGAAATGTCTCTCTATAGCAGAAGATAGGCTTCAAGACATCTATCGAAATTGTTTCCGAGTCGTGCAAAAATGCGTATTTCATTTGCAGCGATCGTCACGCGGTTGTACTGATCATTAGGGTGGTTCACTGGAGTTTGGTACACGCGCTGTTTAATACAATCTTATAGAAAGTTCAGTCGGCTAAGGTACTGGGCTCTACTCAGGAAACTACTGGTCAAGAAACACACTCTTGTAAAAATGTCAAATACGTTGCGCCATTACCGTTTCCGTAATTCCGCCGGCGGACCTTTAGTAAAAAATTAACAAACTTAAGCTGCAAACCTTCATACATCTGCGTATAAGTATCTGAATATTTACCTACTTGTGTAATCGCTTGAGAATAGCAATCTTTTTTCCGAAACTATATCCACTGTGAAAAATGCATTGATATTATAACAAAGTTAAATGATCGTACCTATATTTAATCGTGACCATAAAATATTACAAATTAACCAACAAATCCGTACAATAATTAAAAAAAGAAGTTACACTATTAAAGCATTTAGAAGTAAAATTAGTGGTTAACATAATTGGGTTAATAATCAAATGGGCTACTGAGAAGCAGGACCTCTTTGTTAATTAGAGATTTATAATTATTGGTGTTCCCAAAAAGATGGAGTTACCTAATATAGATTGACACTAACTTCAACTTTAACGTTTGAAAAATGAAGTAATAAGTTTGCCACGAATAAATACCATTCGGTCGAAGTAAAAGTTGAGTTCTTGGATTTTTTTTTAAATTAATATTAACCGTCCACGAATTCTTGCATATTAAAAATCAGTGACTTAGTTTTTCATTTCCGATTTTTATATTAGCAGGGTATACCTACTTTTACCTCTTTTACATACAAATACTTCTGATTTACTTTCAATTCATATTTTCCTGTCAATATTACTTCTATTTTATTTAATTCTAAGCTAATACTACTATGGTTTCCGTAAATCATAGACTTTTTGGCCTTGTATACTTACCCTCAAATGAGGAAGATACACTTATGCGTATTTAAGAATCTACTTACCATTTAGAACGTGGACTACGACGCTAGCAGGGTTAGCCGTGGTAGGGTTGCAAGTGTACTTTCCAGAATCCGAGTCCTTTGCCCTTTGAACAAGGAGATAGCTCACCGTTATCTCCCCTTTCTCCGTAATGACACTTACTCCACCGCGAGGGGAGTCATAATTAATCTCCTGTAACAAATGGTAAAAATTGTAAACTATACATGCGTTTTGGAATTATGTTGTGAATATTAAAGTATTTTGTATTGCACAACATTTGGTCGAAATAACCAGCGGTAAACTTGGAGTGTTTTCGTAATATACAGTTTTGACGAGGAAATTTTATACATATAAACATATAGTAGAAGCATCCTTTTTCTATAGATTGATAAAGCTACCAAAAATAGTTTGATTTTTCGCGAAGGCATATTTTAAACATATCGAATAGGCAACGACAACTTCGCACTGTAAGTGACAGCGAAGAAAAAGAGATAGAAAATAAAGGTATTGCTGCTAATCTTCTTCATGGCGCATACGCATTGGATAATTTTACACGGCGTACAATTAAAATCGAAAAGAGACTGGTACGGTACATTTATGTTCTATCTCCTTCTGTTACCATATCACATTTTTGATTGGCTTGCCCAGTCTATGCATATTGTCACAAGTAGGCAACCTAACATACAGTTTCACGTGTAGGCAATTCAATATACATAGTGACGAAGAAAATCAAACTTTCTAGACGTCACGTTCTAAATCTTTCTAGAACAACGCCAACCCCTATATGTATATAGTTGCCCTGTGGCTTGAGTTACTTCGTTTTAGCTACGGGGTGATACAAAGAGAAATAAGGAGAGTGAAGAAGTGAGAAAGTGTGTGTCATATAGTAATGAATAGAAATTAATTAATAACAGTGGTGTTGATTAAAAAATAACTAATTAAATAAATTAGTGAGTAGTGCGAAAGGTGTTTGATTACGTTGCAATATTACCTCTATGATTTTAAATGCCTATTGACATGGATAAATTTTGTAGAAAAAAATGTGTTTTTTTGTATCAACATAATTCATGTTAAGACAGATGAACGAATTTCACTGCAGTTTTCACCATAATAGTCAGTAAACATTAAAGAATGACATAGGGCATGTTATATTAAAATCCCTTAACAAATACTTTCGCATCAGTATAATTGTTCTATAAAAAAAGAGCTACTTTAAAGCATTGCCCTAGTAATGTTGAAATCATGTAATCAGAAGGCCCTTTAGTATATTACCTTTACATTTTAGGTACAGATATAATTAATCGAAAAGGATTCCATGCGATCTTTTTAATCTTGAAGTTGTTTGTAACAAAGTTGAAGAATTGTATTATTGTCGTTAGAAGTACACAAACAATATGTATTTATTACAGCAGTTCATAATACAAGACAACGTTTCATTTATATTTTTCCGGTTTCCTTTGTAAATTTCAACATCTCAAAGTAGCGAGACTGCTATTTACTGAGGAACAAATAAAAAGCAAACTATATTGCTAAAGGCAAAGAAAGATACACAAGGAACGAGAGTACGACTTCGTTAAAGAAACACAGGTAAGTAAGTTAGCTAGATGTTTACTCAAAGTCTCAAGATTTACGTTCAGGAGTTTGAACATTATTACCAAGTTATGATATTGCACGAGGAATAAGTATCTATTTACGTACAAGAAAATTGAACTAACAAGTACCTGTGTCATATTACATTTATTCTGTTTTACACATAATGAGGCAATAATTGCAATTTAAAGATAAAAAGCTTCTTTATGTCACTCTTTTCTTCCTTTACCGTTAGATAAAATGACATTATTAAAATCTTCAAGTAATAATAGCATCTAAAATTTATTGATTAAACACATCTACATACTAAACTGTTTCTTTTCTCCTTTGCAACTACTCAATGGGGGTAATAACGAGTATTAAACACTGCAGGGTTATTTAAGAAAGTAAGCATAACCAAAAAAAAATAAAAAAATAAATAAATAAAGATATATTTACAAATGACTACACCATTTTAATCAAATATACCCCAAAAAACTCATGTGATAGTTAGATAGTGTTCAATAAAAAACTGCAGATAGCGTGGTGAACGCCATTTCTAGATATTATTTACCACTAATTTTGAATTCATTATTGTTTGGAATGGCTTCTTCATATATACACATTATGTAGAAAACTAAGCAGCGGTATATACATAACAGAACGTAAAGTTAAAGGCTGCAAGTAAGTAGCTGGGTGTACTGATAAAGCTACCCACAGTGTGCTGATGAGAGTCAAAGGGGTCGAAATTGCTGTATCTGACCGTTTCGACAGATTACTGGTCACGAACATAATGTTTTGTTCTTCATTTCTAACCTCATCTATTTACGGTATCCACATCATTCGCCACATTTCGAACCTTTTCTTTTCCGCTGCGCCCACCATCCATGTTTCGCATTCGTACAGCGCCGCGTTTCAAACATACACCTTTAACAATTTTTTTCAAATTTCTAAATTAACCGTTAGAGACCATTGAAGTGACTTCTTTTCATTGAAGGTGACTCAACCCTGCGCTATCCACTGCTGTATATCCTAGATAACTAAATCAGTCACTTCTTCTAATTTTTCGTTTTCTATCTTTATATTTTCCCTACATTTTCTTTCTTCAGATCTAGGCAATACGGTGGCTGCGGCATTACTAGTATGTTGTTTTTGGCAAAAAAATTCGCGCACAAGCAACGATGTGTGAGTAGGGGCTTAATCAAGATGTAAAAGCTAATTTTTGTTTTTTCACAAATCCAGGCGTTTCTTGCAGATTGCTTCGCGGAAATTGTGCATAAATTGTAGGTAATATTCCTTATTGACCGTCCTACGTTGTGGCAAAAACTCATAATGCACCATGCCCCTGCAATCGAAGAAAACTGTAAGAAAAACCTTCACATTCGACCTAACTTGGTACGCTTTTTTCGGTCTCAGCTTGTGCGTCAGCTTCCTTTCCGATAATTGAGCTTTGGTTTCCACGCCATAACCATAAACCCATGATTTGTTACCAGTTATGACACTCTGGAGCAAATTTGAGTAGTCACGGACAGAATCCAACAGCTCCTTGGCAATTGAGCAATTTTGGTACGAATTTCGCATCGACCCGTCTTATGCCCAAATCATTAATAAAAATCGAATGACAAGAGTCAATCGATATGCTTAGGTCTTCAGCAACTTCTCTAACGGTAATTCGACGACTGGCTGATACTATTTTCTTCACTACATCAATGTTTTGGTCTGTTGTTGACGTCCTCGGGCGTCAGGCACGCTCTTCGTCGTTCACATCTTCTCGGCCCTCTGAGCTTTTTTGTACCAACGGTAAACATTGCTTTGGTCCAAGGTAGCTTCAGCATATGCCACAGTCAATATTCGAACTTGTCGGTATAAGTGAGAGACATGAGCACTAACGTATCGCCACAAAAGAATCGAAAATCGAATATGCGTAACCCGCGGAAATTCTAAATTCGCGAAACTTTTTGAACAGACCTTGTATTCTGTCAGCTGTCGTAATTGTTGGTATCAACTAGACCACCTCACTTTGGGAATATAATCAGCAAGAAAGTTTATAAGTTGTTTAAGGTTCTACGAATGAGGCAATTAGGTAGGACATTGGAATTTGCCAGCAAGATCCCCTAATCTTTCATCTCTAGATTTTTATGTTTGGGAAATAATAAAACAAGAAGTCTATTCAACACCCATCAATACATAGAAAGATCTATATAGTTGAAAAGGATCAGGATCATTTGAAGCTTCAGCCAAAATTGCACGAACTGTTACACATCAGTTTACCGCATGAGTATATAAGTAATTGCTTACAGCTAAATAGGGAGCGTATCGAACAATGTAACTCTAGTATATTTAATTATTACCGGTTGGTATTGTTTATTATTTATTTTAGTTATTGCTTTTTTTTTTTTTATTACTGTGTATATATCCGTAGTCCACCAATTGCGATTGATTTCTTAAAATTATTCTTAATGTAAATACGTATTTTCATTTTTCATTCTTAATAAAAATAATATTCAATAATTCACATTGAGAATCAAGCTATTTAATTACTAAACCGCTAGTGTGGTTCTTTATGTGACAACAACTTGTTTTGTTTATTTTGCTAAGAATTTCACAGCTTCTTTGAAGTTAACGAAATCCGCCATTAAATATCAAGTACGCTGTATGCAATTACCCCACATTGAAAATATGGACGGGAAACTTGAGAATACAGCTGTCTCTCCAGAGAATATTGTTCCTCTAACTTTCTTGCTGTAAAATAGGCATGCTTTTTCGCTATTTAATAGTGCTTTTACTTTTTTAAATAAAAGAAATATGTATCTCGAAAACGGTAAATTTTAGAACTATAAGAAGGCTTTTTGATAGTACATCTAAAATCGTAAGTAGAATTCAAAACCGAAATAATATACAAGGTGTCCATTTTAAATTACGATGTTGACGAACTGATTCCGAGGGGAAACTTAAAACCTGCTAGGGGAAAACGGGAAAAATCTTTGAAACGCGATTTCCGTGACGAACAAAATATTTACTCACTTACAATTTTATAAGCTACCGAGAAATTGATATGTAGTCAAAACTCGATTTTTTAAGGTCATAAGGTTTTCAGTCTTAAGACTAGTTGGACACGCACCTCCACTCTTTCCTATCCTGAACTAATCTTCGCTTTTCACTAAAACTAGAACATCCCACATCCTTAACTATTTGCGGACAGTCAAATTCTCTAGTATCCCGACTTGCCTCATTGTTCTAACATTCCACGCTCCGACTCGTGAAATATTGCACCTTCCCCTATTGCCCCTAATGATGTATCCCCCTAGGTAGTCCCCGCCCGGACATCCGAGTGGGGGACTCGTTTACGTCCGGAGTGCTTTGTTTCAGAGGACGCCATCTTTTGGGTTCGGTTTGTTTTTCTTGGGATATCATAGTGTGGAGGTTTCGCGTTGCCTTCCACATCGCAGTATTGTGCATTACAGTGCCATACTGATCCTCGTGATTTCTGTCACCCTGAGCACTGAAAGAGCTACTGCCCTCCTTCAGGGACTTGTCTTAGTCTGGAAACTCGCAGGCCGACCCACACACTCTAGTTTGAACATGAGCTTCATCAAGATTCAAGTCTCATCGGATCGGAAATATATGGAACGCTTCACGATTTATAATTCGAAAATAAAAGGTGAAAGCAGGTTCGTAAAGTCTACACTAATTAAATGTTAAAAAAGATACCGAAAAAGTGCCATCCTTTACAGTTACTTACTGTTCGTTTTAAGAAGTTAGAGATATGCCCCTTCCCTTTATTAGGATGCGCCGTAGCATAATTCCAAATTCTATCATGTTTGTCTGCGGAGCTCCTTTCTCCACCGATTATCGAGCGAGAACTAAACAAAAGTGTACAGTACCATTTGCAAAATTATTTAAGAATGCCTCGTTAAATAAGAATATGCTTTATTTAAAAGAATATTTTGCCAAAAATAATAACCAGTGAATTAACTTAACTTTCTACACACCTATAAAACTTTTGCTTTGTTTTTTATTGTTAATTTATATACATTTTTGTTTTAAGAAATTGCTAAACATTTTCGTTTAGTACTGTACAGTTCCAGCCGATCTCCTAAGACCGGCCATCGAGAGCTCTGCTCGTTCAAGCTTGTTCCAACTATTTCTGTCTTGCTCACGCCTAGTGTGTATTCTTTCTATCTTCGCGCAGATTTCTTCAAGGTCACAATTTAAACAAATTGAAATGGGCTGTAGTTGTTCCATGCAAACATCGAAATCTGCTCACCCTGTACGTTTGCGTTATTAGATCTATGTATTATATTTTTTCATTTTCCTAAAATTTCCCAAACAGATAATGACCATTAAATATCTATATATGTACGTACACCTATTGTTATTTGTTTATCAGTTGGACACAGAAGTGGCACATTATACTCCTGTATTATACTCTACAAAGGCCCTTAATTTGTGCTAACCGCAGAATATGTCATGCTCCTTTGATGTCTCTGTAATGAGAGGAGTAATTCAAATACCGAACTTTCCATGCTTCGTCGCTTATCCTTAACTTCGAACCAAGATCTTGTTAATTAACAAAGATGATTTAGGAACAGGTGGAGTTTAATTTGTTTTCGCAATTGTACTACATCCGACATATTTACCTTTGGTTCCTGAAAGTACACTAACTGGAACTTTGAACTTTAGAGACATTACTTTAGTGGTATTTCTATGTCTCTTTCTCATACATTTATAATAAAAATACATGTTCGTATAAAACAAGAATTTCTTTAGATAGCATATTACTCCAAAAATTGTCTGTTTTGGGTTGTATGGGATGCTCAGAACGCGCTGAGTGCTAAAGGAGTTAAGGAAAATTCTAGGTACTGACTTGAAAATGTCAACGAACGTAAATAAATTTGCTTTTATATATCTCAAACTTCAAACAAATACTTATTGCTATTTTACGAAAGAGTGGAACAAAAAGGCTTGAGCTAATTTCTTTTCACTCTTCATTTTGATATGGGGAAATTGTTCAATTAGGGCAGGTTATAAAACAATCAGTTTAGCAGTGGACATCTAGTTTTTATATCTTCATAAAAGGTTCTTATTAAGAATATTTTAATGAATACTGATAAACAATTCTATTTAAGACCACGATCGCATAAACTAAGCAATAGGAAACATTTACTTACATAAGTTGTTTTCCCCTGTTCGAATCAGTTAATTGTTATAGTTCGGCAGTTCCAATTAGTTAATTTTCATAGAGTCATGGAATCATAGACACGGTGAACATGTACCTATAAGTATATCTATGATATCATTAGTCGAAGATTTTGTAATTCTCAACAAAGCACGTTCCTGTACCATGATGTTAGGAGAAGGAATCACAGTTGCACGTTCTCTGTTATATTACCACCGCACCAATAATGTAAAATCATCGCTGTGTACGAAGAAAATTCGAGTTCGAATAAGTTTCTAAGACAATTGTCTTTTAATACAAAACACATGAATTACAGTTTGTGTATTATAAGCATTGAAAATTGTTCCGCATATTGCAGACTTTGTCAAATACACTGGCATGGTAATTTTTTGAAATCACTTCCAGGACCGTGATCAGGGATACGCAAGGCAGGCTGACTCTGCCGTGGAAAAGTTTGAGCCTGTCTTAGCCACTACCACTAAGGATGTCAGCCGCAGTAGCTGACGAAACGTCTGGACACAATAGTTCACTTAGACCACGGCCCTATATCCCGAATCTTCATTCTACTAGGCTGAGATTATTATTATACTATTGCGTTATTAATTAACTATAGTTAAATTATTAACTAGTCATTTTAAATTAGATAATCAACTTTCAATATTACTTTGAAGTAGTTATGACCCATTTCTAAACATATAAATTGGCTTCTTTATTACAAGGAGGAGGCGCTAAGTAAATAAATACATATATAAACTTTATTTGTGACAATTCTTATAAAAGAATGAAGCAGGTAATCGATACCAGCGACAACTTTGATGTAATCGAGATCCAGCAGTCCAAGGTCATAAATCATACTACGGAAAAGACTAGCACAACAAAGAGAACTTACGGGAAGTTTCCGTAAGCAATCAGAAATTTCAAAACCATGTAGGTAAATAAGTGGTCAGCATCCATAATCGATACAAAGAATATTATATCCACCTTGTAATTTAGCTTAAAGAATAGTATCATACTAAGTTTCCAAGACAATTGTCTTTTAATACAAAACACATGCATTACAAACTGTGTATTATAAACATTGAAAATTGTTGCGCATATTTCAGACATTGTCAAATACTATGGGATGGTATTTTTTGAAATCACTTCCAGGACCGTAGTCAGGAATAGGCAAGGCAGGTGACTCTGTCGTGTAAATGTTTGATCCTGCCCTAACCACTACCCTGAACTCGATAAGGATTTCGAAATTTCTTATCTCGATGTTAACAAGAATTATCCGCCCACAGTGACTCTATGTATACTAACAAAATTGTAGAAACACTCAAAACCTTGAGTTATTCTTATGAAAATTGAATCAGCAGAAAAATCGACTATTGTCTTTAAACTTTTATAAAATTTTTGTAACAGAATTTGGCTACGGTCCTAATTCGTTCCCCATTTAATAAAACCGGTCGTTAAACGTAATTTTATACTGAACACAGGGCATTTATTACTGGTCTCAAATGGGGTCGTAAATCTTTTAATCGAACCATGTTACTTGAGGCTTGCTTATTTCAATCGCAACATGGGCGACACTGTTTTTAAAGTAATTTTCCCTTAGCTTTGCTTTCCTGTAAGGAAATGTAGCTAATAAGGCAATGTTGTTTATAATTAACTCAATATGTGATTTATTGGAGCGCAAAGTGGCGGTCTTTAGGAGCAGGTTTATTTAGGGCGAAATTGATACGATTATAGATTACAGTTGTTAATGATACTTACGAGATAAACGATTTTTTTTAATTCTTTCGTTAATGGTATTAATAACAATAGCGAATTTTTTAAAAGAGTAACATTTAAAAATTTTTGTTGTAATATGGTGCTACAATGAAGGGTAGTTACATACAATACGTCTATCTGTACGTCGTATTAAAAATTGTTTTATAATTTATAATATGTTTATTTCTCCATTATATTGTAATATTGGATTTATTCAATAAAATCGGTAATAGGTACTTGATGAGTTGTACAGGCCTGATGCTGGAAGCTGGCGGAAATATTAAAATGGCGTGGATGCGCGGTGGCAAAAGTAGGGAATTTTAGGTATAAAGATTGCAGCCCTCATTCTTCAGTATTCCTATCAGGAGCGTAGATTAAATATTTAAAAATAGGGACCAGTGAGCAAGTAATAGACAGACAAACAGAAGAACTAATTGTTGATGTTGGTGACAGTGATAAAGATTCCCATGATGAGAGTGAATGTGAAAACTAACTATAAAACAAAAGCAATAGGTTAATTTTTTCTTTTTGATAAGTCATGTTTTTACATCATTTTCTAGTACGCTACTGTCCTATCTGTATTAATACTATAATTTACGCCTACTGAAAGCTTATTTGTGTATCGGTTCCAAGTGATTTACCCAAATAGGTCATAAATGGGCAAGTACCTGCGCGATCGCTCGCCAGCTTCCTTCCTCAGACCTGTACTTTGGGTTTATGCCTACGGCGTGTGTTCCTTCCTGAAGGACAGATTTTTAGGAATAGTCTGTGTTTGACGTGATGTATTCAAATTAACTATGTCCAAACTATCAATACCCCTTCTCTATATTCCCGTTGTTGCAGTGACTCGAACAGGTAAACAAATTTCCAAAAAAACAAAATGTAGTTTTTAAGATTTATTCCTACCATAATCTAACCTAACGTTACACAACAATGTTGATTGCTTACGATTATAAGGTTACATTAGTAAAAAATACCACCAAATGATGACCAAAATAATGCAGTGTCTGATAAAAAGCTGAGTTATAGTGGTAAAGAAGACCAAGTTTCTAGACGGCATATACTAGATGAGTGTTTCCCAACCTTTTCGTCCTCGCGAACCAAAAGAAAAGTCCGAAAAAATTTGACGAACCCCCTATGTAGTCGTTAATGACAGGTAAAAATAAGCAATAAAATTTGATAGAATATATACTTTTTCATATTGCATAATAATTGAATCGTGAAATATTTAAATAAATTTGATATTTATTTCCAATTGTATTGTAAAAAAAAATATTACATAGAAGGAAAAATTGCTGCAATGATTTTAATTATAAAGCAGGACATGATACGAATCACATTGATAAAATGTTTTAAATATAAATAAATGTTTGTAATAAAAAGAGAATAAATAGTATTTGATTACTTGAATAAGAGGAATAAATTTTAATGTATAAAATTGTTGATATATTTTGATATTGATGAAGTAATTTTGAAAAACTAATAAGTAAAAAAGAAAAAATTTATTATAGATTTCTTAACAAACAGGCATTTTATTGGAGTTTCAAAAAATCCGTCATTACAATATTATTTTCGCGAATCCCTTCTGCAAACACTGCGAACCACCAGGGGTTCGCGAACCACCGGTTGGGAATCACTGTACTAGATCATTGTAGAACTCGTTTAGTCTCCATAAATAGTTGTTGCGAGGTAGAGTGGAATTAGTACGAATCAGAAGCGAAGAAGTTCATATAGTGGTGAATTGATAATTAATTAATAATACAAATGTTAATTAGACAGCGAATAGTTAAATAAAGTTAGTAATATTGCGACAAGAAGTTTAAATACGTGACAATACTTTATTAAATGTATATATTTGTTCATGCAGTTTTCAGTTTTGTAGGACTAGTTTGTTAATTGCCCACTGAAATACATATTTATTTTATTAATTATTACGGAGCCGTTAAAGTTAAAAGACCTATTTATTCAGCACATATAAAAAGTTTTAATCAGGGTCACAAAAAATTAAATTAAAATTAAATACCTGAGAATTATGGGTCCAAAAGATTGAAGGGGGTGGTTCAGGACTGTGTTGCACTATACACGTTAGATTCATGGTGCTTCCCCTATTTATAAACATTTCTGGTCCGCCTAGCACTGTCGTCACAGGTTCTGAAACAAGAGAAAATTAATTTTCATATTGTTCTCGTCTTCAAGTCTCTTTTTATTAGCAGATGTATTAAACAGCACACAGCAAAATTATATATACGTAAATGTGTTACATTCTAGCAGGTAACAAACAGATTATCTAAATTTTAGAACAAACAAGCATAGGGCTTGTAGGTATTAACTTTTTGCAGCTTACGTTCTAGTTTTTTTAATGAGTAATGGCGTTTGTTTTATTCCTTTAAAAACACACTTTTTAGTAGCACTGTCACGAAGTTTACGTAGCTATATTTTATAAATTAGGACGTATGAAAAATTGAATCCGTTCATAAGAAGGATCCTATTGTTATACTTCGTTTACCTTCTGTAGCAATGTGACCTTCAGTTTAACCGGCGCACAGTAGAAAAGAACAGCACTAGGCTAGGAAAGGAAGGAACCAATTATCTGCCAAACTCTTAACCGTTGAGGAGCGTATAATCTGTACAGTACTGCACGGAAAAATTGACGATTTTATCCACTACAATTGCATTGCTCAAATGTGCTGTTATTGGTACCATTTACTACTGAAAATATCAACGAGATGTTTATTTATATTTGAAGACATATTAAGGGCTTTAACGCTTGTTTTCGACTAGCACTACTATCATGATTGAACAAAACTTTTGGCAGGTACTGTATGAAAAAGTATGTTTAATGAACAAGAGTGGGGAGTATAATGAGCTTTTTTCTCCCTACCTACAATTTTGCCAGCGCGCATCCAAGACATTGGAAGGGACACATCGCTAGAGAAAGTAAATGAAGTATAGATATCATATACAAATTTGATTTCGATGAGATGAGTTGAAATTTTTAAAAGAACATCATAGTAGGTGGGCTAGAATGTTAACTAAATAACTTAACACCAGCACAAGTCACGTCTACGTCGATACGTTACCGGACTGGTCATTACCAGCAGGTACTTTCAAATACGTTTTTCTCAGAAACGATGGACTTTCGTGCCACCAAAGATGAACTTAATTTTGTTGTGCCTTGTCACTTCCTGCAAACTTGCTACTTATCTTAAGGAACACCCTGTATAGGTAGCTAGAGTATTCTTCGCTTATAATCCATTTACCTTGAGTGAAGTGATGGATTATATGGGCACCGGAAATGATCGAAGACATCACCTAAATGACATATTCAGTCAGCTACATTATTATTCACTCTTAAACGTGTTTAAGGTGTTCCGTATCTAAAGTCTTAAGAAGGAAGCCACGCTTAAAGCTGTCACGATTAATATGCTTGCATAGTTATCTACTTATTCGGTTAAATTAATTAATGGTTAGGTAATATAGTCACGACTTTGTCGTAGAAGCTTCAACGAGAAATAACACGATTTCTTAACAAAATCAATGATAGGATACGTAAAATTAATACATATTCATTTATTTCTATTTTTGTTCTTATACTGTCTCTACTATTTTCTGCTGTTATGCTATAGAATATGGGGATACACATTCTTTAAAAGGTGAGATGACAAAGATAAAAAATTTATGAAAATTTCGTTTCTAAAACTTGCTTCAGTTGTTATGCTACCTTCAAAGAGCAGATGATTGATGCCGCTGTTTGATCTGTTGACCCGATTTTGATGAATCCGTCATCTGTATAAGAAAGATGATTATCGTAAATAACTTTCCGAAAATAACAATAATTCAATAAACAGTTAGGTGTCCTTTTTTGCTCTTTATATAACAATCACAGGAATACTGGTACCTGAAAATGAAGTATTTCTGCAGAAAATAGTAAAAAAAATTATTTTGGTTAAAACTGTTAAGAATTTAAAATAATTTTCGTAATTATTATTTTCCCGGTCTTCTCAGTATTCACTAGTTAACTAAGAGCAAGTGAAGACGGGTTAATGCCAAAGAACCTCACTCACATCTTTTGGGATACGACATAGATTAAAAACTCCGCTTTTAATTTAACTTGTTGTGCTATCTGAAAATGGTATCCTGTTATTTTGATGTATCTCTCATATTTGGTCAAATAATTGTTGTTGACCTATAAAATTAAGTTCAGGATAAATTTCAGTGAATTTGCTATGCAAAAGTGGTCTATAACCCGTTTATTTGGTTGCCTATTTATGTTATCAGTCCATTTCAACCGAGCGGCCTGGCCTAGAGGTTTATACCATTGCTTAGCATTCGGGAGGACGTCGGTTCGATTCCGGGTCCGTCTGTCTTGGTGTAAGTTTTTCCGTTGTTTCCTTAGATCACTTAGGCAAATGCTGGGGAAATAATGTTCCACTGATAATTTTCATCTTTCTCCCCTGAACTACCACCAGTAGTTAAACAGACGAGTTACTAAATCTGAGTCACAGCCCTCCATATCTGGGTCATGGTCTATCCATAAACATCTTACCAATCTTGGAGCTTTAGAAGGTCTTTCTAGGTCATTCTTTATCTGAAGAGGTTAGACCATGCCCCTTTTGTCAACAATACCAGAAGCTCTTGTTGAAGACCATCTGGAATTGTCATAAAATGGGGATGGAGCCTGTATTTATTTGAATTTCCAGCGTAATATGTAAATTTGCCGCTTAAATCTATTGCTTATTGAATTTTATTAAACGAGATGTCGCTAGAACACTAAAAAAGGTCGTTTTTCTGTAAAAGTGTGTGTAATTTGCAGCTACTGTTTTTTTTTATTGAATTTTTTCAATAGTTGTCGCAAGAATCTCAAAATAATGGAGCGTGGGCAAAACTAGGCCACATTAAACTTGAATTTTCCCTCAAACAGAGACTTTAGAAATAAAATTCTGTATTGGTAAAATAACTGTAACGATAGTTCATCTCGTTTTATCAGCACTTTAAACCAGTCTCTGTTGGAGAAAAAATTCAAGTTTAAACTTACCTAGCCTTGTCCACGCTTCAATGTTTCGACATTTTTGCGACATCTATTGAAAAAATTCAATAGACAAAAAAACAATAGCTGCAAATTACACGCGCTCGCAGAGAAACGGCGTTTTTCAGTATTCTAGCGACATCTCGTTTGATAAAATTTAATAAGCAATAGCTTAGATCAAGACCTTCTAAAGGTCCAAAATTGGTAAGATGTTGATGGATAGACCATGACCAAGATGTGGGGAGCTGTGACCCAGATATGTGAACCCGTTTGCTTAACTACTACCACCCGCTCATCCCAACGATTCCTGAAAGGAGGCTAAAGAGGGTCTCCTACCCTATCTTCCGGCGTAGTCCCGGAGGGACTACCCGCCCACGAACATTTCTGGCTGGTAAGAATGAAACACCCCTGGTTTTTTCGTCCGCTGCCTACGAAGAATCAAGACGCATTTCTTCCAAAACACTTGCAATTGGTTGGGTAGATGGTATAACTATATTTTTATAACGTACATTTTGTCTGTGTAACAATGAGAATATTCGCAAAATATCATAAATCCAAACAATATGTTAAAAAGTTGAACTGAACAAAGCAACAAAGAAATTTGAAATGTAATGAAAGCAAACAATTACACTAGATCTAACTAAACGGAAATACTTTTGAATTAAAATAATTTTAAAAATAGCACTAAACAACGTTCATGTGGTATCCCAGTACAATCAACAAGAAAAAACAAAAACGACGCAATGAATAATGATAACTTTTATTTTTTATTGTTATTTATTATATATTAGGTACTAGTAAAATTGAACAGTGTTCCATTAGCATTTTTCTCTAAAAGAGTGGTGAAGCAGTGACACGAGACATCGATTCTTGCTGTAGAAAAGCCTTAAATAAAGTTCCACCGTAGATTTAATCTGAGTCGGTTCTAATTTCGTAAAAAGTTTTTAACTACGGACGGCTCTTGGTTCATTAAGTTCAATTTGAAATTCAGAATAATTAAGTTCGTTTCCTAAATTAACTGCTTGAGTGGGAGGCATTCATCGAACGTGCGTGCCTTATTGTGCAACCTGTAGTATTTCGGATTTCCTTCGTGATTTTTTCAAAAGAAACTGCCAAACAAATAACGGAAGTACGAAAACTTGGTAGGCTAACACTTAAGCAAAGGTTGCGAGTTGTTTAATAAAGGCAGAATCGAATACTACGGCTACGAAGTTCTTTTGAAAAGCAAAGTTTGCCTGCTTTTTTCGCCTCTTTTGTTAACAATCAAAGAGAGAAATCTTTTTGGATTTGGTTAAAGGACAAAGAGAGTTTGTATACGTCTTACTTATTAATAAGTGGCAATCGTGACACAAATAACATATTTTTTTTTTGAAAGAATTTTACTAGAATGTACTTTTTTTATACATTACATCCTACTATTTTGACTTTGTAATAAAAGAGAGATATTTTTTACACTGACTTAAGAATGTGGATTAATTATTTATTCCTTAACTTTCAGCTTTCACACATTAACAACTTGTATTATGTATTTCCTTTATAGGATTTCATCATCGTAAGGTCGTGAGTCCTAAGATGCTTGGACACGCAGTTCCACTCCTTCTTATCCTAAGATAATCTCCGCATTTAGTACACAAAAAAAAACACTTAAAAATAACTACAATGAATGAACTACTGATGAACTGAATAGATAATTGATTGAACTTGGCAGAGAAAACTAAATGGTTGAAAACATGAAAACTTAATGAGATAAAATGCTTAAATATAACAAGAAAATATAGGGGGTGGAGGTACGTTAGTGGGGTGTTTTTGACCTTAGGCTACGGTTAGTGACTACGTGACTAAAATCAGAATATTGTTGTGGATGGAAAGACCATCGACCCATCTGGTGACTAACGCGAAGGGACGTTACCTGCCAAGGAAAAACCTAAATACAATAATGATAACATTCCTTTGTTGCAGGCACGTTATTCTAAATTTAACACTGCGAAATACACAAATGTTTTCGTTGTTCAAAAGGCGTATCATGAATTGCGCCCCAACAGTAACTTTAAGTCAATCTTACATTTTTAAGAATCTATTTAATATCATGTCCCATTTAGCATTGTCAAAAACTTTTGCTAAATCTACAAATCCTATATACGCGCTCTATCCTTTTTCTAAAGATTTCTTTATTGTTACCCGACAAGCTAGAATTACTTCCCGCGTTCCTTCATTTCTTCTAATCCCAAATTTATCTTCCCCTAATAGTTCTTGCACCATTTTTCCATCTTCCTCTGTACAATTCTAGTTAAGTTTTTTTTTGACGTATGGAAAGTTCAGCTAATGGTTTTAAATGTCTCGCACCTATCCACGCCTCTCTTTTTAAGTATGATTACTACCACGTTCCGTTTATAATCCTGTGGAACTTTCTCCGTCTCGAGAATGTGACTAACTAGCTTAAACATACGATTTCTAACCTCTTTTCCTGCATGTTTTAAAATTTCCCCCTGTATCCCATCTACACCTGGCGCCTTATTATTCTTTAAGTTTTTTAATGCTACATCGAACTCTTCTCTCATTATGGGATAACCTAGTTCATCTATCTCCACACTATCTCCCTTTTCTAATATATCTCCTAACTCACGGTCTGCTTGTAGGTTCTCTAAGAATCTGCCTTTTCTTCATTTTCCATCAAAATGACCCCTATCTCGTTCCTCATATAATTACTGCTTTAGCCCACATCTCTAAAATTCCTATTATAAAAATATTATGTCGGGAGGTACTTACTAGATAAATTAAATTTAAATTAAGAGTTAAGTGGATCAAATTCCTAGGGAATATTTAACCATTATTTTATAACATGTAGGAATGTAGATACTATTAAAGCAGAAGGCAAATTAATCTCGGTTGTACGAGTTTCATTCTTGTGTCTATCTCTAGAATGTTAATTAAATTTTCAAAGCTGGTAGGTCACAATAACTATTTCTCCTTCTCATGTCGAGGTAATGCACAATATACCTACATTACATATTATGTACATAAGCCAAGCTCTGTCATAAACAGGAACTTAATTTCGTTGGAAAAGGTTCAAACTCCTATTTTGCCAATAAAACCAACAAAAGTTTTACTTTTGAACATGTTTCGTATATTACAGTCTCAAGGAGAGAGGTCAAAACCTACATTAATATATCCCCACTACATTGTTATCTAATATTTAGAAACTTGAGCATTTTTTATTGCTGACCTACTGAGCAGATTATGCGTTCGAATTTTAGTTGGTCTTATTGGCGAAAATAGAGTTTACTTCATATAAATACACTAGAAACGAAACGCGGCGTTGCTCGGGTTAAAATACATCGCATGTTTAATGGTATATAAAATATTTAAGGATCCACTTATTAACGTAGATAATATAGATTTTTATCTTAGATATTGAGAGACTTACTCCCGGTTTCGTGGGCGCTGATCAACAACAATTTGGTTAAACTGATTGGAGCCAATCACGCTCCGCTGTTATTCAAAATAGGGGCCCGTGATGGGCTAAATTCAGTTGAAATCAGGAAATCGGCCCTTAGTCGACAATTAAACATGCGGTGTATTAAATTTCGGTTTATATACCATAATACATCGAAATTTCTAGTACCAGAATATTCAAGATTATTCTTAACAATGACAGTTTGTCCTTTATTTTTTAATGTTTTCGTTCTAGAATGTTGCAGAACACAAAATTATTTCCGGTAATGATGACAGACCACCCTGTACCTTTATAAAATTTCTTAATAAATAGTAGATCGTTCTAGAATATTCTAGAATATTTGGACAAAATCTAGAAAATTCTAGAAATCATTGCATGATAATTAATTGCGGATATTTGGAACTTTCCAGATCATTTTAGAAATTTTTAAAAACTTCTAGAATATTCTAGATCGACTGTAACAGCTGCACACATTCTGGAGTTTTCCGGATCATTTCAGAAATTTGTAGAACTTTCCAAAAGGTCTTATAAGTTAGAAAAGGACAGATAATATTTTTTACATTTTCGCCTCGCACAACAACCCACTTCCACCCACCGCGACCAAACTCCTTGACTTTCAACAGGAGACCAAGGGGTATTTACCACCCCAACGGGAAATTTATAGGAGTTAGTGGTGATAGAGAAAACCCTGTCTTTACGTACACAGATTAGCATTATATATATGTATTTAGATTTCGATTGGTTCCATATNTAGATATAGATTGGGCTGATTTGTTTTAGGCAAGGTCAGAAAATTGTAGTTACACTTTACATATTTATATGAAAAAACAATGTAATTCTTACAGTACCTACCAAGTCTAACCTCAGTCATGAACACAATGAACTTGTTAATATTTTATATACCTATAAATGGCATATATACGTAGGGGCTGAACAGGTTATATTCCAGGACGACAGAATTGTAGGGGCGGCAAATTTCTCTTTACTTTAATGTCTGAACGCGCCTTCAGTTGAATTGCGTTTTTATATTTAAGGATCGACTATTCTGCTCTCTATAATTGAACTGAGTAAAAAGAATGACTGATAGGTTTTATGTAGTACCTAGTTGATCCTTCTTATTTCATGAATGAGTATCTACATTTTTGGGGATTCGTAAAAACTGTATTCGATGTGACTCCTTTGAAAAAAACGACATCGAAGGTAATAGAAATGGAGACCTTGAGGGAGATAAAGGTGGGGAACATACTTTTATAGATCGAAGGTAATTAAGAGTTACATGGAAAAATGAAGTGAATGTGAAAAGAAAAGATGGGGATAGAAAACTGGTTATCAAATGGACAAAAGTAAGTATGTCATAATACATAGAGAATTGAAAAGAAAAAGTAAGAGAAATATCAGTGATTAGAAACGTATGAGGAAACGCCTGCACAATGAGGGAGAATACAGGGGAGAAGCGAAATAATGAGAGGTGATGAAATTCAGAAGAAAGAATGAGAACAAAAGCGCAATGAGAAGGTGGATATATTACATAATGAATGCGATGAGATAAGAAGTATTAAAGAAAAGTATTACGATTAATTATAAGTATATATATATATAAGTATAAGGGAGCAGATGAATATTACAAAATAGTAAATATATACTAAGAACACGAAAATGTAAAATTGAGCACCTAATAAAATAAGTGATGATCAGTGGTATATTTATTTTAAACAATTTATGAGAAGGAAGGGAAATGAGGTTGAGAATAAATAAAAATATATATATTTATAAGAAGGAGAGGACAGGAGAGTAGAAACCATAAATGTAAAGAAGAATACTCACGAAATTACCCCCATAATCTCACAAACGTACATATCGACTGGTAAAATATTACACATCAAAAAGTTACATATTACACCTTATATAACCTAAAGCACAAAGATGAGATAAAGTAATTAGGATAGTTATCTAAAGTTAGCAGTAAAGTAAGACTGACTACCTTCGTAATCCCCGGATAACTTTCACAGAACTAAAAAGTTACGAATTAAAGTTAAACGGATAGGTTTCGTTTGAGCAGTCCTAGATCACTTAAAAGTCTAATTACATGTAAAAAAGGAGGTAAAGGCCCCAAATTGCCATTATTAAATTCGGAAGGTGAGGTCATTAAGTTTTCCTGCACCACCCTCTTACATTAATTTATTGCTGAACTAAATGCACCCGAGGCGTTTCCCAAGCAATCGACTTTTAATTACCTTTCTCATAAATCAATTAGTATTATTTGCCAATCCTATGCTAACTATTTTTAGCTTTCATTTGCTCTCCTTTGACTTTAGCGGAATACCATCCCAACTTTCCAACCTATTCAGGCAAAAGCACTTTTCATTGAAAATGTTTACGTATATACTCTGCTTTCATGAAATCGATAGCAAAATTAGTCTACTCGACTGGTTATAAAGATAAGTAGGCAGACAGAATGTTGTAAATTTTCTAAGCAGTTAGATTTCTTTTTATAGGTACCTATACCGTTTATATTAAGGTGCGTGATGGAAAAAATGAAAAAGGAAAATTTATTTAAATATTAAAGCTATATTTACAATTTATCGCACTAGTCCATTGCTTCGTAAGCAAAAATAATAGAAATTACAATTTGTAAAAATTAGGATTACGTATGCTCTAACAAGGTCCATTTAAATATATGGATATCTACTTGTTTAAATGAATCCCGGCGTAGCTAACCTCAACGTGATAGGCACGTTACCATAATTGAATAAAATAATACGAAGTGGTCTGTATTCTGTCGAAACTGCCAACAAGTAGATATCCATATATTTAAATGGACCTTGTTGGAGCATACGTAATCCTAAAATGTAGCATCGTACTACAGATGGCGTTTACCGCGCCATTTGTGGTATTTTCTAAAACGCGCTGTTAAGACAGCAGGTAAAAATTGGTCTGTAATGTAGCATCGTACTACAGATGGCGTTTACCGCGCCATTTGTGGTATTTTCTAAAACGCGCTGTTAAGATAACAGGTAAAAATTGGTCTATATTCTGTCGAAACTGTCTGCGACGCGCTGATGAGATTCAACAAGATCGAAATCGCGATCCGCCTCTGGCAGTTTCGACAAAATACAAACCACTTCGAATTATTTTATTTGTAATACATTTACTGTAATATAACTGCACAGATTACTACATTGTACTATACTATATGAGATGCCGGTCACTAACAGCTGACTGTAATACCGATATGCGCATGCGCGCCTGTCTATTCTCATATTCTATCGCTTCGCGAGACAAAATGTTGCAAAATGTGTCGATTCATAGCCTTGAGATTTTACTCTCATCGAGCCCAAAGAATTTTCACTTCAAAAACTAATGGCATGTAAAGAATTCCCATAGTTACCGAAAATATATGAAAAACAGGCGTGACACAGTCTTAAGTCGTCCTTTTTAGGCAATAAAAGAGCTAAAAATTACAAAGAGCCTATCTCTAATATAGTCGATAACTTTAAAATCAAAAAAGTTAAAATTTTCCTTGATGCATATAAACTTATGTTTACCGTTTCTTGTATAACATTTGTTCTCCAAAAGTTTTCTCCGTTTAAACTGAATTGCATTTGCATACACAGGAATGTATGTGTAAGTAAGTAACATCCAGCCGAATGTAACGGTATAAAAAGCCAAAAGCTGTCACTTTTTGCAAATGTTACAATTGTCTGCGGATGCTGTATGCATATGCGTTGCAGTTGCTTCTGCTCGAAGTTGCTTTCAGTCTAAAAATCCCCAGTGGGTTATGTTGCAATTCAATCTCTCACAGCGAGAAAGCTGGAAATGTGAAGTTAAGTTCAACATCCGACCACAAAGAGAATGATTAAAAGAAAGGAGAATCGCGTTGAAAATTTTTCGCTGCTATTATTTTTTCGAGGTCGTTTCCTAGTGTTAGACATCATATACAAGACAAGACAGAAAAGAGCTAAGCCTTGTCACACTTTATAGCACTTTACTTCTGTGCATATTAAATTGTCCGGAAGAGGTGCTTTTAAAATAATGAACATCAACTCAAACTCATTGAACTTTCAATGCAGATTTATTTACCATACATTCATTGGCAGATGAATAAACATCATCGATTTCTTTATTGCTTAGGTAGAATGCAGTAGGTAGTAAACATAGACAACTATTTTATTATTTAGAAATCTAATTTATTAAATAAATAACAGTAATTAATTAGTAATGTTGCTGTTTCATTTGAAACACTAATTTAATAAAATATTTTGGTACAACATTGAGTATTTTGATTAATATTAAACCGGCTGGTATAACCACATATAGTTTTAATAGCATCATAATATAATTAAATAACCGTATTCAGAAATATTGTATATTTTATGTTTATATTGATGATAACAAGGAAATTGAATAAACTATGAATTGATTTCTCATGTTAGTTTAAGTTAAAAATTCTCATTAAATTCAATTCAATATTTATACTTTCCAGTTATGCAGTTTTTATCAGAAAGTAGAATTTAAGTTAAGGGGCAATTTCCAATATTCAACTCAATGAGCTTTTATTGATGCGTTATTGCATAAATATTTATTTAAGCAAAATACATTTTGTAGACGAAGTATGTTCATTCAAAAACTAATGAACACACATATATATTTCTATATACATTGTGAGATGGAACTACTCCACCATGTTATATAATTACGAATTTTATACATTTAGAAATGGGATATAATTACTTTAATGTAATATTAAAAGTGATTTTATAATTTAGAATGACTAGTCAATAATTTAATTATAGTTAATTAATAAATAATTTAATAGTATAATGATAATCTTAGCGTACCTTATTAGATAATTGGGGAACGGATAAACGACAGGGAACTAGCACAGGGTGAGTAAGCCGTCCTATCAACCTGCATCTTCGTGATCTTAAATTCGATTTCCGACTCTTGATTTCTTGATTATAATTACTGATTCCGCTATTTAAACTGTTGTTACTGACACAGTTGGTAAGTAGGTGTTAACTTGCAGTTTTAAATGAATAATTTAGATGTACCTACTTTGCACCAGTGATCTAAATAAGAATTTATGTATTCTGTCGAAACTGCCAGACGCGGATCGCGATTTCGATATTTTTAGATCTCATCAGCGCGTCGCAGGTAGCTCCGACAGAACACAGACCAACTTTTACATGCTGTCTTAACAGTGCGTTTTAGAAAATACTACAAATGACGCAGTAAACGCCATCTGTAGCGCGATGCTACATTTTAGGATTACGTATGCTCCAACAAGGTCCACTTGTGTGGATATCTACTTGCTGAAAACGAAAAGAATACAGACCACTTCGAATTATTTTATTCGATTAAGCTAACGTGCCTATCACGTTATTGCAACAATTGTTCTACAGTGACTGCATGACCTACACTAATAATCGATGTTGAAATGAGTTTGGCCATTAAGATGAACACACTGAATCAGACTTATTTTGATCTTACAAATAAAGAATGCATTTACAAAAAAATACTACACTGATGACGGTAGTCACCAGCTAATTGAGTGCAGCGTTGTGAACCGTATTTCTCTACCAGGGTTGTAATTGAATTTATCTGTACTTTCAACTACATTTTACTCGGAAACAATGAACTTTTGGACATGCAGACATTTACCTAATTTTTATGTTTTATAATGCTCATCATGCTAATCATCTTCTGCAAGCTCGGCAATTATTTCTATATATCAATACACTTTTAAGAAAGTATTTACATTTATATTATTAACGATTAATTAACTGACCCTGGCCTTACACATCAGTACCATTAATCTACGAGAGATGTGTGACAGCAACAACAACGATGAAACGTCCTTATTTACTAGTTAGAACAAATTTTTCCTCAATAGGTAATTTGAAATAATCAGTAGAGATTTCAGATTAATACCTGATAATTAATAACCCTTAGTTATGTATATGTTAAAAGTGATTAATTCCGTGATTATATGTAAATGCCGATTATTACTACCTACAATCACCACTAATTTTAAGTTAATGTGACGAATTCTTGAATATTTAATTTAAATAAAATTAATGGCATGACTATGACAATCCTCAGTTTATTCGTCTTATCTTTTCCAACCGCAACCTCTTCATCCTAACTTAACTGAACTTATTATATTTAATTGATTTCTTAGGACCATAAGGTTACAGGAAAAGACAAGACGAACGAAGAAAATATTATCGTAGTCACGCTATTTTTTTTTATTTACAAAAATGTGCAATATAAGTTCACCGACTGATCTGATAAATGCCTACACGGAGAGAAAAATCTTGTGTAAATTACCATGCTGTCTAACTATCTCGGTGCCCTTTACTGTCAACTAGAATATTACCATGTTAGCACAGCAAAAATTCCTACGCTTTCTATACTTATTAAGGTTCTCTTATAAAATTATTAAACTGAATGTGGCAATATATGTTTCCTGCATACAGTTTATAGTGACGAGCATTTTAAGATTTCTCTCTCCATGTAGATATTTAAGAATTCATCACGTTTGCGTCTAAAGGCTAGTTAAGACAGTTAAAAAAAGTACTGAATCGGCCAAAAAGCATCCGCTTCGGAAGTGTCACGCAAAAAACAATGCATTCACATGTAGATTATGCGGATATGGTGATCACATATTGACGGCGCAATGACAATGAAGGCCGACAAAAGCAATCGTTTTGCGATTAATAAAAGACAATCGCGCTTTGAGTGTCCAAGTGCACGACAAACACGGATTCCGCGTGATACGGTTACACATTTTCCATTAAAAACCTTACCCAAGCATAATTATGAAGGAACAATGTAATTTCTAATAACACTTGTGAGATTGCTTATACTAGCATGCTGACGTTGCGTCTTCTTATATTAACGTTTATTTTAGATGTGATACCTTACCTACCTTATGAATAAAATAGAAGTGTTTGTCTGTAATATAGAAATATGGTAACTGCCATTTTACGCCCATGGTATTTTGTAAGCTATTAAGATATAAAAGATGGGTCCACTTTACTGTCATTAAGATAATGTTCTCATTAGGAGTTATCAAAGCTGCATTTTTTTAATTATTAACATAATTTAAAAATGATTTATGCGGGCCAATTTGGGAGTAAAAGTCAGTGTAGAATTAGATGAGTGAATACATAAAATTGATTTTGAACTTAAACAAAAGCTCATTTAGCTTAATATTAAAGTTGCTGAAGTTTAAAACTAATGTCAATTACATTTTAAAATAACGCTTCGGAACAAAGCTGCTAAATTATATTCGTCGTTCTGCCCTAACTATTTCAACGACCGTAGTGATTATGAAATAGTCGTCCGTCGAGAGGAAAGTTTCGGGAATTTAACTATTAACAAACCTAACAGTTCAGGTCGTAAAGCGTTAACTGTGAACGCTTTAATACAATGCAGTGTCACGGTGTGTTACACGTTTGACCAAAAGGTATCTACTATATATCGAGTTGAATATTGCTTAGGTATGTCTAACCTTTGTAAACTAAAGGGGTTGTAGAAGTAAGTTATTATTAACTTTGATTAAAGTTGATATATACTAAAAAATACTTCATGGAATGAACATATAAGACTATTAAATCCTACAAATGACGCGGTAAACGCCATCTGTAGTATTATTGCTATATATTGCTATATTTAGTGAAATTCAATATGTTCAACAAGATCCATTTGTATTGATGGATATCTACTTGTTGATCTAAATCCACGGTGTAGTTCACTACTACGTGATAGGCACGCGTTACCAAAATCGAACAAAGAAATTATAAGTGGTCAGTATTCCGTCGAAACTGCCGCAGACAGTTTCGACAGAACACAGACCAACTCTACCAGTTGCCTTAACGCAGAGCGTTTTAAGAAATCCTACAAATGACGCGGTAAACGCCATATGTAGTAGGTACAATGCTATATTTAGTGGAATTCAAGATGCTCAACAAGATTCATTTATATTGATGGATGACGCTTTAATACAATGCAGTGTCACGGTGTGTTACCCGTTTGACCAAAAGGTATCTACTAAATATCTAGTTGAAAATTGCTTAGGTATGTGTTTAGACGTTTGAAACATATTTTGTGTATTTTAATCATAATTCTATATTTCTTTATTTGTAGGTATATGTTGTATTTGTATGTATATTTGTTTCTTTGTATATATGTAGGTATATTTGTATATTAATCTTTGCTTAGTTGTAGGTATATTTGTTCATTTGCATATTTCTCTCTTGGGTTATTTGTATCAATTGTATCAGTTCAATAATATCATTTGTAATTTCAAGAATCGGCCTTCAGCAACATTTCCAAATTATGTTCAATTCCTGCACTATTGTTGTGCAGGTACTTAAGAAACGTATACGATGTATTGTCTGTCCCGAAATTCAGTACCATTCGGTATTTCCAGGGTTGGTAAGGTCATCACCCTAACAATAGCTGTACAGCTTGAACCCGTTTCGGCTGGCTCATTTTTGTAGTAGGGATGACGATTTATATATTAAGCATTATTACAAAAATCAGACATAGTAGATCATTCAAACGACATAGCACAGTATCATAATCATATATAGTATATCATTCAATCGACATAGCATATTATCATAATCATTCATCATAGAACATAATCAATCGACACAATTCAATTGTAATCATCGCCAACATAACCCTTTAGTGTGCACTTGAAGCATTTTAAATATAGCTATTTGTATTTCTATGTGAGTTTTTCTTTACCATCGAGTGCACTGGTCCTTCGAGAAGTTTTTTCTATGTGGTACAGCAGTACACCGACGATTGTAGTTTTTTACATCGTCACATCACGCAACAGTATGTCTAGCCTTTGTAAACTAAAGGGGTTGTAGAAGTAAGTTATTATTAACTTTGATTAAAGTTGATGTATACTAAAAAAATACTTCATGGAATTTGAATGAACATATAAGACTATTAAATACTAAAATGACGCGGTAAACGCCATCTGTAGTAGGTACAATGCTATATTTAATGGAATTCAATATGCTCAACAAGATCCGTTTATATTGATGGATATCTACTTGCTGATCTAAATCCACGGTGTAGTTCACTACTACGTGATAGGCACGCGTTACACCAAAATCGAACAAAGAAATTAGAAGTGGGCAGTATTCCGATGAAACTGTCAGACGCGGTTAGCGATTTCAGTCGTGTTGGATCTCATAAGAGCTCCGCAGATATTTCGACAGAACACAGACCAACTCTACCAGTTGCCTTAACGCAGAGCGTTTTATGAAATCCTACAAATGACGCGGTAAACCAGTGTTGCCAACCTACTACAGGAAAAAATCCCACGCACAGGTCTAAAAAATCCCATATTTTCTCTAAAAATCCCTCCACGCGCAGGTCCAAAAAGTCCCATATTTTCTCTAAAAATCCCTCCAACTTATTACTATTATTATTTTTTAATTCGTTAATTTAATCGTTTATTCGAAGAAAAAATATACAATATTTTTGTAAACATGGACAACTTTTCGTGTCGATAGTATAATACCGATAATTTTATTGTATGTAGTTATCTCGTTTCCCAAAAATGCAGNTACAAATGGCGTGATAAACGCCATCTTTAGTACAATGCTATATTTTAGAACAAACAGAATAGCTCAAAACCCCAACGCCAAAACACGACACTGTAGTTGTCCGAAGCACTTTTCGGTAACAAAGTTACCTTCTTCAGGGACTGAAGTGAACTTCAGTGTCGTGTTTTGGCGTTGGGGTTTTGAGCTATTCTGTTTGTTCTACAACAACCGCCAAAGTTTTTCCAATCTTCATATTTCAATGCTATATTTAATGAAATTAAATATGCTCAACAAGGCCAATTTGAATTGACCTTATATCTACTTGCCGATCTGAATCTACGGCGTAGCTTAGCACTACGTAATAGACACGTTATCAAAATCGAACAAAGAAATTCGAAGTGGTCAGTTTTCCGTCGAAAGTGTCAGACACGGATCGCGGTTTCGATTTCGTTGGACATCATCAGCTCGTCACACACAGTTTCGACAGAACACAGATAAACTCTACCTGTTGCCTTAACACAGAGCGTTGAAATACTACAAATGGCGCGGCAAACGCCATCTGTAGTACAAGACTAGTTTCATAAATCCTAAAATGTCCGCATCCGCTTCCGCAAAAATTTACTGTTTACTTTTGTTCCCGCTTCTGTTTCTGTTATGACATTTCCGTTGCATCACTATTAATAACTACATATGGTGAAAAAGACACATCAATTATTTGGACGGGAATTGATGTGTACCTCATGGGCATGTTTCAACTAAAGCATGCTCTTCCTCAAAAGCCAATTAGCTTAGGAATCTGATACTTTTCAGAATTGTGGTATTTTGTAGTACCTACATTATTATTTAATATTATATTAAGATACCTGATAGTCTAATTCTTGAAATGCATTGTGGGTAACTAATACGTACGAGTACTGTTTAATTAGTGCTTTTTGCACTTGCTCGATTGAATTGTTAATTAGAGATGGAATGCCCTTTAATTTCGTAGAGAGACGACAAGAGGGAAATTAAGGGATAGAAAACGCATTATTATTCGGGTGTTAATCTATTCAAAAAAGGAACGAACAGACGACTACATCTACCATCAGCGTGTATTTTCCCGTGAACAGCGGTGCCTGGCAAAATTGTAAGGGGTTTGAGTGTGCTCTGCGGTCTGCAAATTAGAATAACGAGTATTAGCACACTTTGTGACAGCTTCATTTTCGCAAAAGTGTCTGTAGTAGTAGAAGCAAGCGATAGTACAGCAGTTGGAGCACTTATAGTGCTAGTCGTAAAAGCTGGAGGTAGTAGTTAGCAACTCGGTATTAGGTGTGTTACCTTTACTGTGCAATTAGACTGAAATTATCCAGCTTTCCGTTTCGGTAACTACTAGAGCTTTATTGCGATTTATTTTGTACTATTAGGCGTTTAATTAATCGTTAACGTGATTTGTGATTTTTCGAATGAACTCCATGGGTGCACTTAAAGTCTCTGACTACAAGTACGAGGAAATTGTGAAACGAAATTGGACAAATTTATTGGAAAATTAGAAGAATTTGTTTAAACTGTAAAGAAACGTTTATTTCCAATTCGCTTATAGATAGACTGATTTCTCGTTTATAAAATACGAATTACCTTACTGACAGAAGAAAAGGAAACCAAGAAAATACAATTCGAGAGAATTGAAAGCTTGTTATTTGTCACTTTGCAGTTAAAAAATGGTGATGCTATTCAAAACTCGTAGGCCTCACTTGGATCAAACTAGATTCGCAGGAGGAAAAAAAAGGGAATTTGGTCTCTGTTGAGTTGAAGGCATTTGTAGATTTAAGGATGTAAGGTTTCAACGGTGAAAGATATCAACGAAATCAGATTTGCTTTAAGCCCGCGAAAGGTGGAACAAAAAATTATCCACGCCGAGATTCCGAAGACGAGAGGATTACTTCGTTTTGTACGAAAATTCGACCTGCAAAAAATTTCAATCTTTTGCCAGTCAACAAACGTCAAATGCTTTTAGACGTGCCAATCACTTTTTTAAAGCGAAGCTAAACATTAATAAAGAATTTATCCAACTTATCCAGTTCATGTTTTAAAAATGGCTTTCAGTTGAAGTTGACAGTGGGTCGTTATCCTCTACGGTAGTTAATAATAAATACCATTGGGATCCGTCAAATGGGAGGAGCCTAAAAACATGGCGCTGATCAGGGAAAATTTATCGTAGTTCCTATAGTGTACCGTGCAATTTCCAAGTTTTTAAATTACGATAAAATGATAAGTATTGACACAATATGTGATTGGGCTGACACAAAGCCTCGGAAAGGAAATTTCGTTGAAGGTGAGCGTGTTTTTAATGCCAATCACATTATAAAATTCGGAAATAACAAATCCGGAAGCTAGCCTTCAAATTCCGTCAAGTTTACTGCCTACTTTTTACAAACTTCGGATTTAAAAAGTGATTCACGTTATATAATTGGTGAGGTGATTCTGGGTGATTTAAGCAATATCATATCAATGACTTGCACGTGCAAAGCCGATTTAAGAGAACGTTGCAAACACATTATTGCAACTTTGTTGTATTGCAGCAGGTAGGTTCTTAACCTCAAAATACTTATATCGTATCATTAGAATTGTGTTAAATCAATTACACAGGAATAAATAATTTCTCACTTTATAATTTTAGTATGATTCTAGTTTTAAATATTAAGGTTATGGCTGATGGTAAATACTTGCTGAAATATAATCATGTGCATTAAAATGACGTGAACAAATTTTTATTCCGGAATTCACTTCTTTGATACCTACTGCTTTCATCCAAGCTTCTATTAGTTTACTTTTTTCTCTAATTTTCCGAATATATTTTTTACATATATAAAACGGTTAGTTTTTATTGGAAAGTAGTTAATGTAGGTGAAGAGTGAAGATCTATGTCTGAAGTGCTATTGCAGCTTTTCACTGAACATATTAACTTTTTATTTGATTTAACTTTAGAAGAAAACTTCGTCGACTCCATCATCAAAAAAAATTTTACTTTTTTAACGTGTTTTATTATTGTAATAAACAAATTTACAATTTGCGTGCACAGTTCCTATGTAAATTTTTCCCTCATTCGAGTTATAAGTTTTGCCACCAGATGGTATATGCCCATTTGACGGATCTCAATAATTTTCTTGGAATTTTATAATCTGTAAAATACATTAAAGAGCAGTTTTAATTATTAGTATTGCGCTCGTGTCGTGTTCCTACCGCCTTTGTGTCTTGTCGTTTTGCATTATATTTTTACTTGTACGATCGTCTTCATACCGTGCTCATACCATAAGCAAAAATCTCAAGTAAGTGAAATGGATCAGAACGAGTAGGATAGTTTGTTACACGTCAGTACATTCTTTTTTTAAAGCACAAGGGGAAGAGGATCCGGTAGATGAAACGATTTTGAACAGATCCATTATACACCCGAGATAAAAATGTTCAGTCTCTCAGAGTCTCTGAAAGCGAGACTCGAGTCTCCGTCTTTTATCGAGTCTCTCTGGTGTCGCTGAGACAGATTGTCGAGAGACTGTCAAAAAAACTGTTTAGCGTCTCTGAACGAGAGACTCGAGTCGCTCATAGAGAGATCCTCATTTCGTATCTAGTCTCTGGATGAAAGACTCGAATCTCTGAATGAGAGACTCGAATCTCTCAATAAGTGGTGTCTCGGTAGACATGGTTAAAATTTTCAGTTCAACATATTTCAGAGATCCCAGTCTTTCTACAAGAGACTCGAGTCTCCAATTTTTCAGTTTTATTCATTCAGTCTCTCTCTGAATTAACAATTTTATCGTTCGAGTCTCTCATACAGAAACTGAGAGATTCATAAAAACACCTAGGCAATAACTGAGAGACTGTGAAAGACTGTGAGAGACGCTCTCAGAGACACTGAAAGACTCTGAGAGAGACTGAAAAATTGTCTAAGGCAGATGTTGTCTTTTACTATAGTCTGGCAAATAAATAGTGAAATTGAAATGAGTCATCAGCAGAATTGCAATCACAAAACTGTACAGATGTGCATGCAAAATGAATGCACTAATACTGTAACTGACATTGTAAGAGATTGTTGATAAGGGTGGCACACATCTCTGCAGTATTGGAACAAGAAGTGTTGTTATTTTACTGTGGAACGCCCATAGGTGTGATTGATGGGGTACATTATCTACTGTATTACTTACTTGTTCCACTATAATACGAACGGACAGGCAAAACAAACTATGTTTCAGTAGCGTTACTGGAAACCACAATGAAGGTGTCTTCTTCGATAATTTATAGAATTGCACCCGAAAAAAAGAACGCACAGGTACAATTGAGGCACCAAAAACAAATAGTGGTTACTATGGCGGCGAAAAGGCTGTACGATAAACAGTGCATTCATTTTATTTTAAAAATGACATTCCTATTCACGACACCGTGTGACGTAAAATAAACGAGAATGAGTTGATTCCATTGATGAGCCGCGAATCGTTACGGTAATTGTTACATAGACATTACAATTTCGATATTCAAAACACAATCGAAAGGCAGGTTTATTGGAAAAACTAAAAATTGTTTTGTGGAGAGAACGTATATCCGAACGATTGCGGAGTACCGTCAACAAAATTGCAAAATATATTACTTGGATGAGACGTGGGTAAACTCTGGACATACTGTCGGAAAACTGTGGACAGATCAGTTAAAAGTAGTCGACGAGCTATTTTGGAGGACGTATCAATCGTCAATCAACGATTGATTGTGACCCATATAGGCAGCTGTAGTGGTTTCGTATAGGACAGTAGTCTAATATTTTTGTAAAAAAAAACGGCGATTGTCACGAGAACATGAATACGGATAGTTTCGAGCAGTGGTTCAACAATATTCTCCAGCGTGCAGAGAATTCCATTATTGTAATAGACAATGCCCCGTACCACAGTCGTAGAAGTGAAGCAATTCCCACTACAGCAATCGGAAGGCCGAAATTCAATAATGACTTCAAGAAAAAGAAATACCATTCCACAGAAATGCTATCAAAGCGGAATTGGTATCCTTAGTAAAGCAACATCGACTAAATTATGTGCAGTATGTTGTAGATGGAATGGCTCGCAAACGAGGAATTACTGTTCTCAGATTACCTTCTTACCCCTTCAACCTTAATCCCATAGAGCTAATATGGGCACAGATAAAATGATATTTGGCCCGACATAATACCACATTTAAAATGGCCGAAGTACAACATCTACTAGATATTGCGATGGACCAAGTTATGCCTTTAAGTTGGCAAAAAGCTGTTGAGCATGTTTTAGAAGAAGAACAGAATATGTAGCAGTTAGATTTTCAGACTGACCCTGTACTTGAGCCAATTATAGTTCGAGCAGGTGTCGATAACAGTAGTAGTAGTAGTGAGTAAAGTGAATATAATATATGAAAGATATATGTTATATCCTGATTTTATTATGTTAGAGATAACATAAATTTAGATTGCCGAACTAATCCTGATAAATATCGTATAGATAGTCACGGGCAGATTGGTCGATACGTTGCAAGATGTAGATGTTACTAATCACTTTTAAATGCAACTATCGTCTTGAAGAGTGTTCTATCATTCAGTTGTAATTCAACTTATTTAAGTTAATAATATCAACTTCTGAATTAAACAACCAAATTAAAGATAATACGTTTATTACTCACAAGTAGAAACACATCTGAGGGATGATACCTTATTCTTTTAATAAGGCTTAATCACTATCAGTGAACTATGGCTGTTTGCTTAAATATTATGGGAAAGTCTAATTAGACAAAAAAATTAATGTTGTTGAAATACTTATCTACCAAATATACGAAATACTTATATCTCATATTAACTTTTTATTTGATTTNATAATTTGGTACATTACATCACTGGAATTTTTAATTTCTTTCTTTCTTTTCTTTCTTATAGTCAGTTTGTTGATCAATACTATATTTTATGAATAAAACTATTATAACTAAGAATTATACGTATGTAATTGATTTTTTGATTTGAAACCTGCACCGGGCTAATGGCTCATGTCTTAATTCTGGTGGATCTTGTCATTAAATACCACTTTCACCAACGTCCCAAACCACATTAGGTCCCGTTCAAAATGTCGTTTAAACACTAAACTAATCAAATGTACTAACACATCAAGATTAACCTAAATATTCGAATAATACTAATTAGGCGTTTGCCATTGAGATTTTCAGAATTTTTCTAGAATTTTTAATGTACCCACTACTATTATTATAAGTTGACAAGAAAATACACAAAGAGGGCAACCAATTATAATTTATTTCTCTAAGGCGAACCAAATTGGCTTCAAAGTTATTGTAGATTATTTAAAGTTTGAGACACCTTAATCGAATGACAAACAAGCTAAATTAGCAAAATTTGAATTTGGAGTTGAAATATTTTACAAAATATTGTTTTGCTGAAACAATTAGGTACGGCTTTTAATTTTGTGATAAAAGATACCTCAAAAGTGATAATTCTCTTAGTCATTTTGTCATTTTACTTCACATATGATGATATAGCATTATTAGCATCTATCAAGGAGTACTTATGAGATAGCTTTAAATAAAATGGAAGCGGTATTGACAAAACAATGCTGCATGAAAATAAATAAAAGTAAAACAAAAATACTGGTATGCAAGAGAAGAAAAAGTAGGATAAAAGCGAATATACATATAGGAGATAAAAAATTAGAAGAAGTGGCTGATTCTAAGAAGTCAGATAAGTCAGGACGAAATGAGTAGTAGGAATATAACGCAGACGATAGCGCCAGGTCGAATCGCCTTTAATAAAAAGAAGGTAATTCTATGCTCGCGAACAATTAATTTAGAAATTGGTAAAAGTTTGTTAGAGGTGTATGTTTGGAGCGCGGCGCTGTACGAGTGCGAAACATGGACGTTGGGCACAGCTGAAAAGAAAATGTTAGAAGCGTTCGAAATGTAGTGTTACCGACGAATGGCGAAGATACAGTGGATAGAAAAGGTTAGAAATGAAGAGGTATTAGAAAGAATAGCAGAACAGAGGACTCTACGGAAGTCAGTAAGAAATAGGCGAGATAGGTTAGTAGGACACCTTTTCAGGCATGAAGGTCTAGTCAGAGACATACTAAGAGGCAGAAACTGAAGTTAGGAGAGGTAGAGCTAGACCCAGATTAGAAAACTGTTCGCAAATAGTTAGGGATGTTGGATGTTTTAGTTTTAAGGACGTGCGAAGATAGGAAAGAGTGGAGATGAGTATCCAACCAGTCTTAAGACTGACGACTTTATGATGATGATAAAAAAGTTATGGAGTGGATTTTTTGAGTTTTAAGGTCAGTATATCCTGTAAAACGATAACGTTAAGGTAAATTTGAGGCTAGAACCGAACTCAGCGTCGCAAATTACGTCTTCGATTCTTTTCAATATCAGATTCCATTCGCTCGTGTGACCTGTTCTATCGCAATTATAGATAGATAAATTATAAAAAACACTTAATGTAATCTTAATATCGTAATAAAATTCTCTATTCCTCTGGCATGCAAAAATAAATTTCCCCGTACGGAAAACTGGAGAATTCGTAATGTTGGATAGTAGGTATGAGTAAAATTGAATTTCTCATTTGTCTGCCTGTAATATCATCAGTCCAGATGGGCTGATCGTATTACGGAAATGTAGGTCGCCTACATGTGTCAGGCTTCACCTGAAGGGCCAGGCAGCATCCGCATAGATATATATGTATGGATGTTTTACTACATACCCATACATGTATCGTATATAAGTGCATTTGGCAAAAGCGAAACGTATTTGGTTGTTCAATCGCATAATCTTTTGCAAAAGAAACTTTTTGGTAGGTTAATCCCTGTGTAAAAGGGCTTTGAGCTTTTCAGTAGTCGGATATCGGTAATTTGTTGGCGAATTTATCATTAACGGTGCGCTTTTGGAAGTTTTTGAACAGAAGCAAAAACTGTCTGTAATATATTACATATCTGTTGGTTATTTTCTGATGGCGCAGCCCGATTACACTAAAACTTTTGCAATAAATTGTCAATGCCGTGTACATATGTGTGTACGAGGTTTCCCCAGTAATGAGCTTTATTTCGTATGCATGCAATTTTCGGAAATCATCTCATTTTGGAATACTAATTTATCCCATTATTAACCGTCCAATACAACGAAACTATGAAAAAACAAACATTTCATGCTCGACCAGCTTTCTCTGACTATAAATGATACACATCTATTGAAATAATAATGACTAACATGTTACATATTACTCCATTCCATTTCACAATTTATATGTAAATATATTAAATATGTAAAGAATATCAGGTTGTTGGTCAGTAATTTATAAAAGCTACAAGTGGTGAATGGCGATATCGAACTTAATAGTTCCCATTGGCACGCCATAATTTAAAACTCACAATTCCGTGGATATTTGACCAAGCACTACTTCCTGGAATACAAATAAGTCGATATTGAATCGATCTTCGTACAATTTCAATAAAATTTGCTACGCAGATATGATTAGATATATTCATCATCATAAGATCGTCAGTTCTAATACTGGTTGGACACGTACCTCTACTCTTTTCTGTCCTGAGCTAATCTTCGCATTTCCTTAAAACTAGAACAACCCACATCCTTAACTATTTGCGAACAGTATTCTAATCTAGGTCTATCTCTACCTTTCATTGACTCTCTGACTCTCTTCCTAATATTTACTTCTCTAATTAGATATATTATGAAAGTACTAAATTCTGGTAACACTTAAACTTTCTTAAAATAAAACAAGGGTGAAAATCTCCTCTACCTTTAGATACAATTGTTTTTTCAGGGTTGAATAAGTACATAAATGTTTTTTTTTCGAAAAGGTACATACTTTAGCTTCATTTGTGGCCTCTCATTCTTTTTGAAGCAACTCGAACACGCTTCATGTGATTCAAATAAAATTTGATACGTAGATATCTGCGAAAGTATGCATTTGTGATGTTCTTGTCAATTTTGCGAAAATTTATTTTTAAGGTCGATTTATTACTTCAATAGATAAGTTTGTTTTAGAACGCTAATTTTTTTACCTACCTACGTTTTTTTATCTTAGTGGAAAGCTGCACTTATCTAACTTACCTTAGCAACAAGTCACATTCAAAATGTGTTTTGAAAATTAAAGTTAGACCAGTGTTAGCAAAGTTACTGTATTTGTTTATAACCAAAAAATTTACCAAATCTTCAAACAATTAACTAGGCTCCAAATCAACGGATTATGATTTGGCAAAATGGCCCTCTGCATGTCAAAAAATTTTGACTTCTTAACATGCTTTTGTTTGGCTTCAGCAACACTTTGAAAATTTGCAATTTTGAGCAGCGTAAAGGTCTTAGGAGTAATGTAAATACTTATATATGAAAAAAAAAACAGGTTAATATACTTATATTTTTACACTTTTCTTGTGAATTTTGTGATTTGCAAACAATTGCATTTTATAGAAAATTTAATCAAGTGCGAAAATTTTTTTTCCTCATGACTTTTCTCTGAAGTCAATAAATTCTGAGGTATACGGTGTAATTTGATGAAAAAAAAAAACGGGCTTCTTTGATTTATTTTTCACTGTTTGTTAAATAAAAATTTAAATCCACGGTTTTTTCGTGTCCGCATAGTAAAATTATCTTTCCTTATTATTTTTTGCTGTGATTGTAACAAAAATCTAGATTACTACCCTTTTCACCTAATCCAAAAGAGATACCGCCTGGACCAATAACTGCTACAGTGCAATTGGGTGTTTGGTAAATTGTGATATAAACAACACTTTGGACCCAATTTTGTAAATACAGATGGCGATCTAATATCAAAACTAAGAACAAGACTGATTGTGCTAATTTTAAACAGAAACGACCCCTTTCACAAACCCTTCATTCTTTTTAACTTTTGCGTAAGGTTGTTCAACTACAATTCAGCCAAGATCGAGTATCATCGTGCTACTGAAAAGGGTTGAAAGAGTTCGGTTTGGAAGAAAGTAGAGTGTAGATAACAAGCAGCACGCATCTCGCATTCAACGTGGAAGCAGACTCCTGCTTGGTCCTTACTAGGCGTAGATGTACCTAGTGATTCAATGAGCTGATGAAATGTACATTTCGAGGAAGAACAATGTCCATGAATGTGCGAACGGTGCTCGTGGGAGCCAGTGAAAGTGAGATTTTTTAACGAAGGTAGTCGAGTGCCTCGTTAGTGCCCTAGAGGTGCCAGAGACGCCTCATTATTTTCTGCGACGTCGCTTCAATTAATTTTATGCCCGTAATGAAGGAAACTCTACTTCATTTGCTTAGCGTACGGAAAACAGAAGAACACGACCAGAGAAACTCGGTGCTTTGTCGCAAACATTCGGTCATGTGTAGGACGATGACCAAAAGGAATCTGCCCTCAAGGATAACTTTTCTCGACTACTTCACGCCTCGTTACCAACTTTCCACCCGCTGAAGCATTAAATTTATCTGCTGCCTAAGAGACCATCACGCCAAATCGGTAGCCAGACACCAAAACGAAATTACGTTACATCCTTTGACACTGATTTAAATCTAACTCTTATCTTTTCATTAAACGCGTAATAACTTGTGACATTTGCGTTAAAAAGTCATACCTACCGCATAAGAAAATGATCCCTGGTTTTTGTACAGAGTCTTTTTGAAATGAGTTGGAAGCTTTGGAGGATGGGATGCTAACCAGATGAAATAGGAAATTGCAGCATGATTAAGGGACAAAACAATTTGTAAGAAATTTAGAAGTTGTAATCCGAACGTGGATGTGGATTAGCAACGTACAGAGAAGTTGTAATAACAACTATGCAGTTACATCGACGAAAAATGTAAACAGTGATGGTTGTCTTGTGTAAAGTAAATGCCAACAGCTTATAACTTTGCTACTATACATACTATTTTCACTCCCACTGCGATAAAAGTTAACTAAACAACTACTTTGTTCATTGTTGATAGCATGCAGTACTATTATAAATACATAAAGAAGAAAAAATTAAAGTTACGTAGACATAAACAGGTAAATTGTAAATGTAATAAATTTCTAAACCACCAATGATCTATTGCCAAGGTGCGTTACCTTTTCTAAGGGTCATTTACGCTATCCTCCCATTAGAAATAAATTAGCTACAACATCAATAAACACATATATGTACGTACACTACAAAAAATTTGGTCATTTTTTACATTAGTTGACAAACGAGGTGAGATATGAAGTTAAGTTGGGTAAGTAGTACAGTAAAAGATCTTTATTCGCGGGGTATACGTCCCATAAATATGCCGCGAATATAGAAACTGTGGATATGGAATGGTAATTAGTATAGAATCATAGGGGATACATTCTAAAGTTCTAAAATAAAACCAATATGTATCAGAATAAAATGAATTTATTGAGAAATTCGCAATTAAAATTAGTCGTTATATCGCAAGGGTTTAAAAAATTTAGCCATTTTTTTGTTGTATTAAATTTTGAATTAGTCTACTCGGTTATATCTTTTATAAAAGTCGCCTCGGTACGTACCAACAATACATAGTCAAAAGATGCTAATACCACGTACCAACAGTACATATGAAATGATTCCGATACATTAAGGGGTTCAGTAGTACATGCGCCGTAGAGTAAAAACATGCTGACGAAGGACTAAAGCCAGGACCGTACCTACCGGAATTTAAGAAAACTTTAGGAATCTGTATCTCAACCCACGTTGGTTTCCGCATGGAATAAATATTACCACACAATTTTACTTGGTGAGTACTACCTACCTGACTGACCTGAAAAACGTCTGGAATCATACAAGTTAAGTAGATTTAGATTAGGACTACGCGCCCGCCGAGCTACAGGAGACGTAAGTCGAATCCAAACTGCTCGTCTAGAAAGCCACGCATTGTTCAATACGACAATAATATTTTGCACTAATCTCCGACACCGACAAGCTACTAATGACTGACTAACTTTGCATATAGGTATGCTAGTCTACGTTACAAGAACAAAGAATTACTCAAGGCTGACTGTAAACAGAAACATTGTCAATCAATTCATCACACTTAATCTAATCTAACAAATAACAAATAAAGTATAAGTATAAAAATACAAAAGGATTACAATACGGATGCTGCTAATTAGAAGCTGATCGAATGCGGCGTTGGAATGTCGTGTTTACTTGCTTGATCGTACCAGGGGCGGACTGGTCCTTGCATGTACTTTGAAATGTCCACCGTCGTTGGACTTAACATTTATTGTTTCATAGCGCCCTATCACCTCCTGCGAGATTGCTACTTATTTCAGAAACACCCTGTATAGTTACCCGTACCCTAGCAAAACCTAAAAGCTACTTTCATTCTGAAATAATTGAATTAATAAGGGTACTTCTTTGGTCATGCATTTCGAGTAACGATAATGCCACCTTTAATATGAAATAAATGGAAATTTAAAATTCTAAACTCGTTTTGATTCAATTTTACTAAAAAAGTTATCGTTAATGTAGTCATTCCTAACGTAGTTTTCGAAGTTGGAATGGGAAAGCATTATCGTTTGAACTTTACTCATTAGTAACAAAAACATTGTTATTTGAGGTCGTATAGGATTCGTTTAGTTCTCTTTAAATGCTCAAAGTGAATAGAGGCTCTCACGAGCCGAAAGCTGGCGCTTAAGTAAAGCTCCGCTGTAAATCCATCAAGCCCTGTATTACCACCTGGAGTTGATGACTCCAAGTGCTTAAGATGGTTACCGTTCTGAGCAGGCTATAAATAAAGAACAATCTCGTGATTAAGCTTTAGAAAACCATTTTATAGTCTAAACGAACCCGCTCCCTTTATGCCACGATGACGTCGAGCTTTAAACCTTTGCAACTTTAATAAGGCGACCAATAAAAATCAGCATCAACGTCCGTCGTCGACATGACGACGTTAGCGACGACGGCCGTCGTTCGGCTGAAAGACAATTTGTGTACTTTAATGTATCAACTTTAATGTATATTTTTTTCGGTATTTGAACCGTTTTTATGACGTTCATCAGCAAAGCTTAGTATCGGATGATCGTAGACTAAGGAATGTGAACTATTAATTTAAAAAATGGGCCAATAAAATTAACATTGTTATTACTATTTATATTGATCTTTTTATACACCTTCCTAGCAATACAAAAATTAAACATTAATAATGAGAATATTACTAATAATTATGGGTAACGTTAGTAATGGTGGTGTTCGACATCGGTTATAAACTACTTGATATTACTAATAAAATTGAATCTAATATTGCCAATAAAATTTAGCAAGCCATCGCTAATAACTGTGGCTATGTTGCTTCTGATTATATATGATATAGTACATAATCGATTCTGATAATATCAATAAAATAGGGTTCTTTCCCATAATAATTGTGACTATGTTGCTAATAATTGTTTGGAATATTTAATACAACCAAGCTTGACGAAATCAACAAGATCAAGCTTCGTGTTGGTATTAAAAATTATCTCACTGTTCTAATAGTTAAACTGATATTGCTTGTACGTAATTGTTTCTAACGTGCTACACAATCAAGGCTGATAGTATCAACAAAATCAAGCTTCATGTTGACAATAAAAGGGAACTTACTCTTCTGATATTTGTGACGACACCAACCAACTTACTTGCTGCTGCTAAACAGTTCGCATATTGCACTTACCTCAGCGTTACAGAAGCACTGTTAAACATAGCAATACACCCTCCTGTTCGAATGTAGCTTGCTGGAATTACAGCGTGGGCGCGACCTGGAGCGTGAAGGAACGTCAGTAGTATAGCCATAGGGATACCGTGACACTTCGATGGCCTGTCCATACTCAGTCCCTTACCATGACCTCCTAAGCCACCTTGGAGGTCATTCTTCAGCTGAAGAATGACCTCTAAGACACCTTGAAGGTCATTCTTCATCTGAAGAAGTTCTTAAGAGCCTCTGGATTGTCCTCATAGTGGGCGGAGCCTGAAGAATGACCTCTAAGACACCTTGAAGGTCATTCTTCAGCTGAAGAAGTTCTTAAGAGCCTCTGGATTGTCGTCATGGTGGGCGGAGCATGAAGAATGACCTCTAAGACATATTGGAGATCGTTCTTCAGCTGAAGAGGTTCTTAAGAGCCTCTGGATTGTCCTCATAGTGGGCGGAGCCTGAAGAATGACCTNATGTATGTATGTATGTATGTATGTATGTATGTATGTATGTATGTATGTATGTATGTATGTATGTATGTATGTATGTATGTATGTATGTATGTATGTATGTATGTATGTATGTATGTATGTATGTATGTATGTATGTGTACTGACGATGCTCGGGAAAGAACGCGCCAGGAAATTTCTTCACGCTCCAGGCCGCGCAGATTCCGTTACACGAAGCTAACTATACGCCGAGTAATGAATTTAGCATAGGCGCACATGCCGTGCGTGGATTTCCGCTCCACGCGTTGTGTAACATGACCTTAAAATATTCATTCTTTAATTATCGTGGTGATTCATACTTTGCAGTTTACCTACCATAGCCCCTCCATGGACGCGCGATAGAGATACACTCAACAGCGTACGGTAGCAGAATCTACCGCTAGGTGAGCAAGATGCCTTAGACCCTATGTAATCCCTGCAAGGCTTAGCAAACTTGGTAGCTGAGCGGATATACGCTGCTCTCGTGTAGCTTGCGTGATGTAGCCACTACCACTAAAGTCCAATCTCAGGCAGTCGGATAGAAAGGGAAATTTCCCACCTGGGGCCCCTCAGAATACCATATATTCAGTCTCCATTTCAGTTGGAATATTTACACGGGTATGATGTGTCGGGTTCATGGGATAACCAACTTCCCCTGACGCTTGACACCTATGATGACCGGGCTTCACCAGCCCTCTTCGATGAGTTTAACAACCTCTATCACACTTCTTTTAATAATGCTGCGGTAATTAGTCAGTGACCTCAGTTTTAGGGGCAGGGTATCGCCTCCGATACTGGGATCGATATTAAATTCCTGATAGCGCACATTAAGCAGTTGCTTACGCTACATCTACATACCTGGCGATTTGGCTATTACGTTTCGCTAGCCTCCGATATTGGTGCTACGTACTGCGCCAACTCCAATATCTGTCCGGCCCCCTGCATCAAAAGCCTTCTTCATTCCACTATAGTATTATTCTTAATTAGAGAAAGATTAGCAAACAACTATTTCAGCACATCCGCTTCAATTCACCACGAAATGTTTTAATTTTGGATATAATATATCTAATGACAACAATAACATGGGACAAAGAAATTCGAAGTGGTCAGTTTTCTGTCGAAACTGGCAGACGCGGATCGCGATTTCGATCTTATTAGATCTCATCAGCGCGTCGCGGACAATTTTGACAGAACACAGACCAACTCTACCTGCTGTCTTAACACAGGGCGTTTTATGAAAATTCATAACGTGCCTACTACGTAGTGGTGTGCTACGCCGTGGATTCAGTTCAGCAAGTAGATATCCATCTATTTAAGTGGATCTTGTTAATCATATTAAATTCCACTAAATGTAGCATTATACTACAGATGGCGTTTACCGCGTCATTTGTAGGATTTCATTTAATAAAATGAGCTTTAAAATTGTAAACAAAATCGAATCTGTTTTCGCTAATAATGGTGCTAAGTGATATCGCTAATAATTGCGCCTAATATTATTAATGGGATCGGACCCTTAATAACTAATACAAGCATGTGCAATATCGTCAAAGAGTACTTGTTTTTTCTCATTGAAGGTTGTCGAAGACGCGTATTACTATTAAAGTTAATTAGTTAATTTGGTGAGCGGTTGAGAAAGATATTATAATTATAGGTGTTTTCTTTCCCGTAAACGTTATCGCGAAGATTTTCATTAGTGAAACTTTAGCGGCGAATCTAATTATAAGACGATTAGGAAGTTCCGCTTATGAAAGTTTCCACTTTTGCAATCTACGCTCTCTCGTTGGGGCAAATAGGCCGTATAATAAGACTTCTAATCAAACTTTTGCATTTTAATTAGTTATTGAAATTAGGAACGGTTTACATGTAGAAATACCTGTGTGTGTGTTGATGGGCTGTTCAGCACCGTCCCAACCTTCTTAATCTGCCATTATACAGGATGTTTCTGAAATAAGTACTAAACTTACAGGAGGTGATAAAACAAAAAAATTAAGTAAATATTTGGAGGTCAAGTCCACCGTTATCAAGAAAAACATAATTGTGCGTACAGGTAAGGGTCAGTCCGGCCCTGGTAGGATCACGCAGGAAACCGCGACATTGCATCGCCTCATTCAATCAGCTGCTACTTAGCAACAACCGTTTTATATTTCTTTTGTATTTTTGTACACATGTATTGTTTGTTATTTGTTATATTAGATTAGCCTAGAGTAGTTCTTTATTTTTCTAATGTTATAGGTATACATTATGTATATACGCAGACAGTCGAAGTCACCAAAAGTAGGTCAATGTGTCAGTGTCATAGGTCAGTGCCTGTTTTTCTAAAGGAACATTTTCCTGGACGCTGAATTAGTCGTTTGCACAGGTGCTATACTATGGCCGGAGCATAGTGCTGACTTAAATCCGTCTGACTTCTTTGCAAGCGTTTGTGCGAACCAGCGTAAGTATCGAACGTCAGTGCACAACGTCAATTATTTGCACGACCGTGTAAAATCGCTGCAAATGCAGTACGTCAAATGCCGGAAGTTTCTGCAAGACTGAGAAACAATATTTGTAGTGTGCGGGTGTATGTGTATGTGTATTTACTGATGTAATTAATTTTTTCTAATGGGAAGATGGAGCTATTGGCGAACATAGCATAAAAAAGATGACGCACTTTGGCAATGCCTGAATGGCGGTTATATTAATTTACCTATTGAAATTTACGTAACGTTAAATTTTTTCTTTCTTTTGTGTTCTTAATACCATGTTGATATGTATTTTAAATAGTATTGCAGTGTATTAGTGATGAAAAAAGTAGTTATTTAACGAATACGAATTGTTACCGCAATGGGCGTCTAAAAATTAATATGTGTAGTATCTTATTAGTAATAACATTCACTTTATTAGTCCACGACTTCCACAACTGTAACTGAGTAATCGCAGTTTCTTCATGTGTTAATTCACGTCCAGGACCGGCTTCAGATTACAACTTCGTCTGGTTTTCTTTCAAATTTTTTTAACCATGCTGCTTTACTTAGCATACGATTCCCTATTGCATCTAGTTAAGATCCTTTAAAGCTTGCTAGTTATTTCAGAAACACCTTGTATATAAAACTTTCGAAATTTGTTGCATTTACTATTATTTAAATGAGGCCATTGACACATAGTGTTCGTAATTCCCATAATTATGGTTTTACTTGTATGTGAAGTAGCCTATATTAAATTAGCGAAGGTTAGATCATACGAATTTTATTTCCAATATTACTTTCTGTGCGTCCGCTCCTCCACTTCCACTCCAACCATTTCTATAGTGTTGTAAAATATAATCCCACTTCTACACCATTTCCTTGATTTGGTTATGGGTACCTTCATCTTCACCTTAATAACTATCAATAACTAATTTCTGTAAATATTAAATATGTTAATAAAATAATCAAATAACGTCTCGATTTTCACATTCCGGCAATTTGACCTGTCTGGATTTTAGCTGCCGAGCTTATCGGGGTTTTGTGGTTCACACCTTCTTTCTTAATGATACTCATTTTGCCTTAAAATCCGTTATTTATTAATGTTTTAAATAATTAATGAATATTCTCGTTCAAATTCAAGTTTAATAATTTAAAAGTTGGACGGTTATTGTAGGTAGAACTTTGATTGTATAATATATAATTTGGTTAATTCTGATGAAGCAAGTTTTATTGTTCATTGTGCTAGTTCTGTTGAATGGACTAAAATTCTAATAGTGATACTAAAGGGATATAATATAATGCATACGTGCAAAGGGAATTCAAGCGATATAAATACGAAGATATAACTCCAACTTCCGTTGCCATAACGTCAAGTTAAAATCGCCAGAAATTCTCTTGGGCACAATTTAGTCGATTCCAATTTCAAACAAGCCTTCGCCAAAAACTTACTTCCATGGCTACATCGAGTGACAACTTATAATACACTTCCTCAAAATTGCAACGACAATGAGAGGCTAAAACGAAACTTTTTGATTTTATGCCAGACAAAATTAAGATCAGTCCAACAAGCAAAACAAACCCTAACGCTTTTCTGTCCAAAATCGAACTTAAAATAAAGATGACAAAATGGAGTTTTATTCTGAACTCAATATATATTTCTATTCTATGTGATAAATTGTTTTGTAAAACGATTAATTGAAGTAATTAAAATAGAGGTAACTTTTGGTCATTCTACTTACATTAATATAAGAACATCGTAGCAGTTTCGTAATAGGTATGTGTAAACCCAAGAAAACATAAGTTTTTAATCAGTCATCTGTTCAAACCGAAAATGTGAATTGCATTTTCGAACTCTTTCTATATTTGATCCCAATAGTCTCCTTGACACTCTCTAGTTTTGACCTAATATTTGTTGGGTATTTCCATTAGCTTCCTATTCCAAAAAATTGAATTATCGAATACAGTTTATTCAAGTTTCTCAAAAAGTAGCACTTCTATATTTCCAAGATATTTTTTTGTTTGGAGGTGTTGAAGCTTTTGCATTCCAATTCTCAAATGCTCAACGCAAGGCTAAAGTGCCCCGGTAGGTTCCATTTATCGTTCTTGACGAGAAATATAGTGGCATCTTGTACTAGCTGCGGTACGGTAGTTATAATTTACTGCAACAGATGTCACGGAAGAAAAATAACACAGAAGAGTCGAGTGTCAGCATTTATCATTTGAGCTACGTGTTTGCCGCACGTCACTATGCATTGTAGGTCTTCTATCAAGGGTCGAAGCTTTTATAAAATTTACGAGTAAGTGTTTATGTGCAAAAACATGAGTGGTACTTCATTTATTTCCTTAGTTTAAAATAATTATTTATATTTAATATTATACAAGTGAGAGAGCGAATATAAAGATAGGAGACGAAAAATTAGAAGAGGTGATCATTTTTAAATATCTAGGAAGTTAGATAAGTCAGGACGGAAGGAGTATTAGGTATATAAAGCAGAGGATAGCGCAGGGTCGAGTCGCCTTTAATAAAAAGAAGTCACTTCTATGCTCGCGAACGGTTAATTTAGAAATTCGAAAAAGGTTGTTAAAGGTGTATGTTTGGAGCACGGCGTTGT